>NC_136502.1:74048798-74173798 GCF_053919585.1 Euprymna scolopes
ATGATTGTTATTTCATCATTTATGATGATTGCTATTTTATCCATTATGATGATTGCTATTTAATCCATTGTGATGATTGTTATTTCATCATTTATAATGATTACTATTTTATCCATTATGATGATTGTTATTGCATCATTTATAATGATTACTATTTTATCCATTATGATGATTGCTATTTTATCCATTGTGATGATTGTTATTTCATCATTTATAATGATTACTATTTTATCCATTATGATGATTGTTATTGCATCATTTATAATGATTACTATTTTATCCATTATGATGATTACTATTTTATCCATTATGATGATTGTTATTTCATCATTTATGATGATTACTATTTTATCCATTATGATGATTGTTATTTCATCATTTATAATCATTACTATTTTATCAATTATGATGATTGTTATTTCATCATTTATAATGATTACTATTTTATCCATTATGATGATTGTTATTTCATCATTTATAATGATTACTATTTTATCCATTATGATGATTGTTATTTCATCATTTATAATGATTACTATTTTATCCATTATGATGATTGTTATTTCATCATTTATAATGATTACTATTTTATCCATTATGATGATTGTTATTTCATCATTTATAATGATTACTATTTTATCCATTATGATGATTGTTATTTCATCATTTATAATCATTACTATTTTATCAATTATGATGATTGTTATTTCATCATTTATAATCATTACTATTTTATCAATTATGATGATTGTTATTTCATCATTTATAATCATTACTATTTTATCAATTATGATGATTGTTATTTCATCATTTATAATCATTACTATTTTATCAATTATAATGATTGTTATTTCATCATTTATAATCATTACTATTTTATCAATTATGATGATTGTTATTTCATCATTTATAATGATTACTATTTTATCCATTATGATGATTGTTATTTCATCATTTATAATGATTACTATTTTATCCATTATGATGATTGTTATTTCATCATTTATAATGATTACTATTTTATCCATTATGATGATTGTTATTTCATCATTTATAATGATTACTATTTTATCCATTATGATGATTGTTATTTCATCATTTATAATGATTACTATTTTATCCATTATGATGATTGTTATTTCATCATTTATAATCATTACTATTTTATCAATTATGATGATTGTTATTTCATCATTTATAATGATTACTATTTTATCAATTATGATGATTGTTATTTCATCATTTATAATGATTACTATTTTATCCATTATGATGATTGTTATTTCATCATTTATAATGATTACTATTTTATCCATTATGATGATTGTTATTTCATCATTTATAATGATTACTATTTTATCCATTATGATGATTGTTATTTCATCATTTATAATGATTACTATTTTATCCATTATGATGATTGTTATTTCATCATTTATAATGATTACTATTTTATCCATTATGATGATTGTTATTTCATCATTTAAAATGATTACTATTTTATCCATTATGATGATTGTTATTTCATCATTTATAATCATTACTATTTTATCCATTATAATGATTGTTATTTCATCATTTATAATGATTACTATTTTATCCATTATGATGATTGTTATTTCATCATTTATAATGATTACTATTTTATCCATTATGATGATTGCTATTTTATCATTTATAATGATTACTATTTTATCCATTATGATGATTGTTATTTCATCATTTATAATGATTACTATTTTATCCATTATGATGATTGTTATTTCATCATTTATAATGATTACTATTTTATCCATTATGATGATTGTTATTTCATCATTTATAATGATTACTATTTTATCCATTATAATCATTACTATTTTATCCATTATGATGATTGCTATTTTATCCATTATGATGATTGTTATTTCATCATTTATAATGATTACTATTTTATCAATTATGATGATTGTTATTTCATCATTTATAATGATTACTATTTTATCCATTATGATGATTGTTATTTCATCATTTATAATGATTACTATTTTATCCATTATGATGATTGCTATTTTATCCATTATGATGATTGTTATTTCATCATTTATAATGATTACTATTTTATCCATTATGATGATTGCTATTTTATCCATTGTGATGATTGTTATTTCATCATTTATAATGATTACTATTTTATCCATTATGATGATTGTTATTTCATCATTTATAATGATTACTATTTTATCCATTATGATGATTGTTATTTCATCATTTATAATGATTACTATTTTATCCATTATGATGATTGCTATTTTATCTATTATGATGATTGTTATTTCATCATTTATAATGATTACTATTTTATCCATTATGATGATTGCTATTTTATCCATTATGATGATTGTTATTTAATCATTTATAATGATTACTATTTTATCCATTATGATGATTGTTATTTCATCATTTATAATGATTACTATTTTATCCATTATGATGATTGCTATTTTATCCATTATGATGATTGTTATTTCATCATTTATAATGATTACTATTTTATCCATTATGATGATTGTTATTTCATCATTTATAATGATTACTATTTTATCCATTATGATGATTGCTATTTTATCCATTGTGATGATTGTTATTTCATCATTTATAATTATTACTATTTTATCCATTATGATGATTGTTATTTCATCATTTATAATGATTACTATTTTATCCATTATGATGATTGTTATTTCATCATTTATAATGATTACTATTTTATCCATTATGATGATTGCTATTTTATCCATTATGATGATTGTTATTTCATCATTTATAATGATTACTATTTTATCCATTATGATGATTGCTATTTTATCCATTATGATGATTGTTATTTAATCATTTATAATGATTACTATTTTATCCATTATGATGATTGTTATTTCATCATTTATAATGATTACTATTTTATCCATTATGATGATTGCTATTTTATCCATTATGATGATTGTTATTTCATCATTTATAATGATTACTATTTTATCCATTATGATGATTGCTATTTTATCCATTATGATGATTGTTATTTCATCATTTATAATGATTACTATTTTATCCATTATGATGATTGTTATTTCATCATTTATAATGATAACTATTTTATCCATTATGATGATTGCTATTTTATCCATTATGATGATTGTTATTTCATCATTTATAATGATTACTATTTTATCCATTATGATGATTGCTATTTTATCCATTGTGATGATTGTTATTTCATCATTTATAATGATTACTATTTTATCCATTATGATGATTGTTATTTCATCATTTATAATGATTACTATTTTATCCATTATGATGATTGTTATTTCATCATTTATAATGATTACTATTTTATCCATTATGATGATTGTTATTTCATCATTTATAATGATTACTATTTTATCCATTATGATGATTGTTATTTCATCATTTATAATGATTACTATTTTATCAATTATGATGATTGTTATTTCATCATTTATAATGATTATTATTTTATCCATTATGATAATTGTTATTTCATCATTTATAATGATTACTTTTTTATCCATTATGATGATTACTATTTTATCCATTATGATGATTGTTATTTTATCATTTATAATGATTACTATTTTATCCATTATGATTATTGTTATTTCATCATTTATAATGATTACTATTTTATCCATTATGATGATTGCTATTTTATCCATTATGATGATTGTTATTTCATCATTTATAATGATTACTATTTTATCCATTATGATGATTGCTATTTTATCCATTATGATGATTGTTATTTCATCATTTATAATGATTGCTATTTCATCCATTATGATGATTGTTATTTCATCATTTATAATGATTACTATTTTATCCATTATGATGATTGTTATTTCATCATTTATAATGATTACTATTTTATCCATTATGATGATTGTTATTTCATCATTTATAATGATTACTATTTTATCCATTATGATGATTGCTATTTTATCCATTATGATGATTGTTATTTCATCATTTATAATGATTGCTATTTCATCCATTATGATGATTGTTATTTCATCATTTATAATGATTACTATTTTATCCATTATGATGATTGTTATTTTATCCATTATGATGATTGCTATTTCATCAATCACCATAATCGCTATTTAATCCATTGTGATAATAGCTATTTTATCCATCATGATACTGACTATTTTATCTATCATGATGATGGCTATTTCATTCATTATGATGATGAGTATTTATACAGCATGATGATAGCTATTTAATCCATCACGATGATGGCTATTTCATCTATAATAATGATTGCTTTTATATTCATCATGGTGATAGCTATTTTCTCCATTATGATGATCGCTTTTTTCTCCATCATGATGATTGCTATTTCATCTATCATGATGACTGCTAATTCATCCATCATAATGCTTGCAATTTCATCCATCATGATTATAGCTAT
This sequence comes from Euprymna scolopes, assembly GCF_053919585.1. NCBI lineage: Eukaryota > Metazoa > Mollusca > Cephalopoda > Sepiida > Sepiolidae > Euprymna > Euprymna scolopes. Next base: position 74,053,273 of record NC_136502.1, read on the forward strand.
GTCATCCATTATTATGATGGTTATTATATTCGTAATGATGATTAATATTTCATCCATCTTGATGATAATTTCTATTTCATCCATCTTGATGATAGCTATTTCATTTATCATGATTATAGCTATTTCATCCATTACGATGATTTCGATTACATCCATCATTATGATTGCTATTTCATCCATCATGATTATTAGTATTTTATCTCTCATGCTAGTAGCTATTTCATCCATCATGATACTTGCTCTTTAATCCATCATGATAATAGCTATTTCATCCATCATGATGATTGCTATTTAGCTAATCATGATTGCTATTTCATCCATCATGATGATGGCTATTTAGCTAATCATGATTGCTATTTCATCCATCATGATGATAAGTATTTTACCCATCATGATGATGGCCATTTCATCCGTTATGATGATAGCTATGTCATCCATCATGATGATGGCTATTTCATCCATCATGATGATTGCTATACTATTCATCATGATTGTGACTATTTTATCCGACGTTTTTGGTTGATTAGCTCTTAGCGTTTCTCAAGTGAATTTTTCTTAAAAATAAGAAAAAAAAAAATAATTTGAAAGTAGCTTGTTAAGGAAGTCAGCCTTTATTACAATGAGTGTTGAGGAGAACTCGCCCGAATAATGTTTTGACCTGGACTGAAATTTGCGTTGTCTTTCTTTCTAGATGAGAGCTTTGATGAAAGCGTATCATTAATCCATTACTTGGTGTGGAAAGGCAAGAAGAAGATGAAGAATAAAGAGGAGTAGTAGGAAGGAGAAGGAAGAGGAGGGAAATAATGAGGTGGAGAATGAAAAAAAGATAAAGAATGAGAACATGAAGACGAAAGATGAGAAAGAAGAGGATGATAACAGCCACAACAATAGCAATAATAATAATAAGAAAAAAGAAGACGAAAAGAAGGAGGAGGAAGAGGAAGAAAAGAAAGAGAAAAAAGAAGAATGAAAATTGAAAAAAGGCAGAGGAGAAAAATGAGGGGGGGGAATTAATGAGAAGATAGAGTAGAAGAAAAAGAAGAAAGAAAAGGGAAAATGAATAAGAAAAGCAAGAAAGAAAAGGGAAGAAGAAAAAAAATTAATGTGAAAATAGCTTGTTAATGAAGTCATCATCAGAAGAAACAAAGGAACGAAAGAAACGAAACAAAGCGACCTAATTAAAAAGGATTAAAATATTAAAGAAAGATGAAGCAAAAAGTTTACCTCTTATTAATTGTGTCGGTTTTATCCTTTAACGAATACAAACAAAACTAAACAAAATTTACGAAACATAATAAAATCACCAAAAAGAAAATGGATATTCTTAAACATGCACCCAGTCATCTGCGTAGTTATTTCAAATTGAAGCGTGACTCTAACTGACCAACGAAAATCTGATTTCAAACTGAAGGGTGACAGACCAACGAAAATTTTATCTCAAACTGAAGTGCGATAACTGGATCGACTCACAGAGCGTCTTATAGAGATGTGTGGATGCCTTTAAATAATAATAATAATAATAATAATAATAATAATAATAATAATAATAATAATAATAATAATAATAATAATGATAATAATAATAATAATAAAAAATACTGAAATGTTAAAAAAAATTAATAAAATAATAATAAAGAAAAGAAACTGACTTTCTTTGCCATGGAAACAGCCAGTTTTATATTAATCAACAAAATTCAGAAAATGCGTTCGAAACAAAAACAATCTTTTCAAAGCAATAAGCTGTGAAAATAAATGTATACGGTTTTAATCATGTTTGCACAATAATTCTTATAAGATCACCAAAATTAAGCAATATTGAGCTTTGCCATTACTAAATGGGTGTATATTGGGAAGAGCAGAAGTTGCCTGTAACAAAAATCTGTTCAAAATTACAAGTAAATCCATCAACTATATCTACCTATAAAGTTGAGTTTTTTCTCACTCTAATATTGATATTAAAAGTATACTTTTTCTACTGAAAAATTATTGAAACAAATTCCTTAATATACTTAATGAGTGATATGCAAGCGAATACATGCAAGTTAACTAATGCGAGCGACTACATGAAAGTCAACTAAATTTGTATTTCTTGCGGAATTTTAATTTTGATTTCAAATTATGTATTTTACAATAAGTTTTCGTTATAATACCTTTACTTTACTTAACTTTATGTATCATTTTAAAGACCATTTATCGCTCTATCTAATCGTGTAAATTACAATTGTTTTTTTTTTAAATATGCCTTCTTTTCAGAGCGTTGAATACAAGATGGAAAAACAACTTTTTCTTATTTTAATTCAAATTAGGCCGAAAAGCTGCTGAAATAGCTCGCGATATCATCAAGGCGTTTGGCCCAGGAACCACTACTGAACGCACAGCACAATGGTGGTTCAAGAAATTTTGTGGCGGCGATGAGGATTTTAAAGATGGTCAGCCATGAGATGTTGACAACGATCAATTATAAGTCTTATTCGAAGCCAATCCATGCACAACTATTCAAAAACTTCCTTCTGAATTAAACGTAACGTATACGACGATGTCCAACCACTTGAGAGAGATTGGAAAGACAAAAAATTTGATAAATGGGCACCTAACGAATTGGATGACAACCAAAAGAAATGCTATTATGAAGTGTCATCTTCCCTTCTTTTACGACCGGGTTGTGACTTGCAATGAAAAGTGGGCCCTTTACGACAACCGACGCTACTCAGCTTAATAGTTAGACCACCACGAAGCTCCAAGACATTTCCCGAAGTCAGAGTTGCACAAAAAAGGACATGCTAACTGTTTGGTGGTCTGCATGTTGGTGGTTTGAATGTGGGCGAAGTGCTGTCAACAAATAAATGAAATGCATCAGAATTCTCCTCCACGACAATGCCCGATCGCACCTTGTTAAAACCGACCCTACAGAAGTTGAACGAATCGGACTACGAAACCCTGTCCCATCCACCATACTCCCCAGATTTCTCACCTACCGACTACCACTTTTTCAAGCATCTCGACAATTTTTTCTGGGGGAGAAATGTTTCAAAAACCTATGCGACATCAAAAACATCTTCAACGACTTCATCGTTATCGGAACGCAAGATTTTTACGTTACTTGCATAAATACACTTGTTTTGCGTTGGCAAAAGTGTGTTGATTCTGATGATGCTTATTTCGATCATTAAATTTTTGTTTGAGTCAAGATATGTTCATCTGAATTTCAAAGGTAAACACCACAAAAATGTTTGTCAACCTGATATATTCCTTTTAAAACGAGCGTTTATTAATTACTTATTCATATTTTATAGTTTCTTATTATATGATTGGTTTCACTTCACTATTACGCAGCATTTTATTTATGCATAGTTTTTACATCGTGCATAATTGCATAGAATTGAAAATGAAAACGTTCTAGCACACGGAAATATTTTCTATCTATCTATCTATCTATCTATCTATCTATCTATCTGATGATTGTGACGTCTTATCAGATGAGTGCCATTCTCCTAGTCACTGAACGTTCATGTGCCCGAAGATGACTTGTTAGCCCTGCCAGCGACATGACATTGATAACAGTCACTAGTTTTGCTGAAATCAACAGCAACGGAACTTGTATAATCGTGTGTTTTCATGCAATTAACGAGACCTGCCTTTGACAACATAGGCCGGCCACGCACCTCACAGATCAATAGATCTCCATGATTATGTGGCAAGGTTTGGTGTTTCCTACATGCTCTCTTGAGCTCTGCCCGGTCTATCTTGGCTGCTTCAAAGTGTTCTGTGCCCCTGTATACTAGGGTCCTCCATTGTTCTTGATCAGACGCCATGGACTCCCAACTGTCAACAGGAGCATAAAAATTCACCAAACTCTCCTTGATGCTGTCACGAAAACCTTTTGGGCTTCTTTGTTTGGGCTTTTTGGGTTGGGGGTCTTTTTGCCAAGAAGTAGCTCGCCATGGCTTTCTAAACGTATTTTTACATACGTGTTTCTATTTAATTTCCAATCAACTAACGTCTTAAAAACAGGAAATTAATCACACACACACACACACACACACACACACACACACACACACACACACACATATATCTCGTACTCGTTTCTTATCGTTGAGCACTTTCAGTTGAATTAAGTCGATCAATTTAGCCCTTGACCGACGTTAAAAACATTTAAAAATAAAATGTTTAAATTCAATGCTATTTCTCGCGGTTAATGGTCTTTGCTAATCGAGCCAGAGATGGCTCATGTTGCCGGGTTTGAATCTGTCAACTGGTATTAATCGTGACACCCTGCACTGAAGATTCCCGAAAGGATGAAACACTAGTGCCTTTAGGTATTTAATTATTATAGTAAAAAAATAATTATATATATATATATATATATATATATATATAACATTCATAAGTCGTTTAATTTTTAAGATTTCGTATCCATCTATTTGGTAGCTCATAACGTTATGACGCTGAGGAGGTAAATAACAACTAAGACTGGAAAGTTCTGGTTTTGAGTCTAGCTGACGGTCCTCAAGGCATATTTGGATAATAATCAATAGAGAATTGGCTCTATAATAAAAAATCAAAAAATGTGTATCATTTAAAATATAATATTTATATGTATTTTACGACTGGGCAACGCCGGGCAGCCTGCTACTATATATATAAAAGTGGCCTTGTCTGTGTGTGTGCGAAATGCCTCTACCAAACTTCTGTATTAACTTGAGGTCTACAGATTTGAAAGTTGATATATAAGGTATTTGGACCTCGGGAACACATTTGGCCTGTCAAAAATAGCTGCAAATGGGTCAAAATTGAAAAAAAAAATAATAATTGACCTCAACAGGAGCAAATCGACTAACATCCGAGCATACGTACATATACACTTGTGCCCGATATTATTCATACCCCTCGGATTTTTGAGATTTCTATAAGAATATTGCTCAAACCAGAAGGTAGACAATATTTAAGGGATTTCAAACAATAAATCAAGCATAAGCATTTAATTTAAACTCAACGAATAAATAAATTATGCAAGTTTGAAACATTATACAAAGAAAAACAATAATGGCACTAGTTCAAAATTATTCATACCTCTCTTACTAATAGTCAATAGCATGCCCTTTATTCTAAATAACTGCCTGTAACCGTTTTGGATATTTATCAACAAGGTTTTTACAAGCATCAACACTGATTTTTGACCATTCTTCAATGCAGTAGTTCTCCAAATCCCTCAAATTTCTAGGTTTCCGCTTTTTAACCTCAGTTCAGAGGTTTTCGATAGGGTTCAGGTCGGGACTCTGGCTAGGCCATTCCAAAACATTAATTTGATTATCCTCAAACCATTTCTTGACTATTTTGGCAGTATGTTTTGGATCATTATCCTGTTGAAGGACCCAGTTTGGTCCTAAATGGAGCTTCTCCGCATCCTGTCTAATGTTTTTCTGGAGTATCTCCAAATATTGCTCCTTCTTCATGGTTCCATCTATCTTGACCAAACTACCTGGACCACTAGCCGAAAAGGAGCCCCAAAACATTAGGCTACCACCACCATGTTTCACCGTGGGTATGGTGTTCTTTGGGTTGTAAGCTTCTCCTTTCTTCCTCCAAACGTAAGAAGCATCCATATGGCCAAACAATTCAATTTTTGTTTCGTCAGTCCACAAAATACTTGAAAAAACGGACTCTGGAGAATTCACATGGGTCCTAGCAAACTTTAGACGTGCTGCAAGGTGTTTTCCGGTGTGCAATGGAGTCCTTCTTGGTCTTCTTCCTTTCAGACCATTTTCATGCAGAGTCCTTTGCAATGTTTGCCTTGATATTTTTATGCCAGAAGACTCCAGATTTTCTAAAATGTCCTTAGTAGTGGTGGTTGGATTTGCATTAACACTTCTTACAATATTCCTGGTGGCTCTAGCAGACAGTTTCCTTTTCCTTCCTCTACCAATCAAGTTGTTTGTTGTGTGGTGGCTCTGGAATTTTTTGATGATGCTCTGTACTGTTGCTGTAGGGACCTCAAATTTCTTGGAAATTGACTTGTAACCTAAACCATCCTTATGTGAATTCACAATTTTAGTCCTAAGATCATTACTAAGCTCTTTTTTCTTCCCCATTCTAATAATTTTTATTCTTTTATTGGTTTTCAGTTGATGTCATTTTAATTTCTGAAAAATGCAAAAAACGAAATGAAATTAATCAAAGGTTGTATAAAAGCATTCAAAATAAGAATCAAACAGGAAACAAACAGTCAGAAACTCGATTAATACGGAAAAAATAAGGGGGTATGATTATTTTTGAACATTGCAGATTTTATAAATAGCTGTATATTTCTTTTATTACAAGTATCCCGAGATTTTAAAATGACGAAAATGATCATAAGAGGTTTATTAAGAATATGTATCAATATGGACGTAAACAATAAATTCTTACAAAGTTACACCTAATAAACTCAATTTTCAAGGGGGGGGGGTATGAATAATATCAGGCACAAGTGTACATTTTAAGCTCAAAATCGCTTAATTTTTATCCCTTTTCTATCCACCTAGTGGTAACGACGAATGCTGAAGCAGTAAATAACGACTATGGTTGGAGTGATGAATGTTTTGGTTTCGATTCCAGCTGATAGCACCAAAGACATTTTTTTTAAATCTTTGAAATCATTACATATTATGTACATTATATTGAATCAATTGCTCTATAATAATAAATACGAAATATGCATAAATTAAACTATCATATTTAAGCATATTTTACGACTGGATAGAGTCGAGCGGCCTGCTAGTCATTTACAAACATATAGGATCGATGCATAAAATAACCCAATGATTGTTCTCATTTAATCGCCTCCCAACGAGGGCAGAATTAGATACCAAGGTTGGTTTTTAATGTGGGGGAAAGAACAAATCTAAAAGTTGTCTCAGTCGTGAAGGATTTCTCCTTCATTAACCGAGAACAAAAAAAAAACTGAAGTGTAGTTTCAGAACAGATACTACATTTTGGGATATTAAATCCTTTATTCAGGCTAAAAATTAAAATAAAAAAAAAAACTTAGGCACAAGGCCAACTCAAGAAGGGAGGGATGGGGGTCGGTGGGCATCCCTGTCACTCCGGAACTAAAAAAAAAGTTTCTCTTAGCTAGTATCTTCTTCCACCATAATACCGCATTCACCCTTTCATACTGGGGGACGTCCTACTTAGAACTCAGTTGTTTTTAAAATATTTTTTATTGGTTTGCACACCACAAAACAAAAAGGATAATAATGGTACAATAATTCATTTGTGTCGAGGGCGGGGGAAGAAAAAATACAAAAGTGTTAGAATGGACCCTTTCAAGCCCGTCTAGTTGATAGACCACCCGTTCCACTTCGGGTTGAAAAGGAACCTGAGATCTTGGCCCAAAGGCCAAGAAATCTCTCATGGTAACCCTAACACTAACCCTAACCCTAACCCCCAAATGAATAAATTAAGATGAATATGATAACTGAGAATATTGTTAAAAAAGCCATGTCACAGTTACTAGTGGACGAACGACACAGATTTTCACTCTTACATGCGGAGTGATTGGTACATTATCCAATCATAACACTTTGCGCGAGAGGAACTACCGCTAAAATATTTGTAGACCTTCACCCACTTTTCATTGACGTCTAACTTAAGACACGTGAAATATTCCTGTCTTAGCTCAAAAAAGATTTAACACGTGCAAGACAAGTTGTTGCAAGATAGAACCAACTGGGTACACCCACAGACACAGTGTGCTGTATTATTTCTGGCTACATAACTCGTTTATGGTCGCTTGATGTTTGTTGATGAAACGGCGTATACTGATTCAGAATGTGAAAGAAGAGTATGGCTTTATATTTGAGATAATGGTAACCCTTACCAACGGTAACACAACGGTACCCCCCCTTTCTTTTTATTAACGAATCCTACAGAATGGACATCTCTTTTTCTTACAAGAAAAAAAAAAAGGATTAAAGAAATGTGAATGACCTCATATTAAACTAGAGGGTTCCAAATGTTGGAGACTTTTTAAAGGAAAAAAAAAAGTTTGGCCTCTTTAAGGAACAAATAACTGATTTTCACATTAGTAACATACAAAAAAATTCCATGGCACTACAGTATAACCTTCACTAATCCTCAGACCATAATAAATATATGCAAGCGAGTGTTGTTAACACATATACATATATATGCATATAAAATATACTTAACTATATATACACAAATACATGCAAAGAAACTTATATATATATACATATACTTATATAAATCCATACGCGCCCTTTCTCAAATGGAAGAGAAAGAGAAAAAGAAAAATATCAAAGGAAGAGGAAATAGGTTTATCGGGTAACAACGGTGTGGAATGGGGTTGTTGGAAAGACAATGGATAGGAATTTGTTCACTGATATGGACAAAGGAGTGCTGAGCTGCGGTTGTAATTAAAGTGTAAATAGATGACAGGGACAAAAAGGACCTGATATGTAGAAAGGGATTTTATGACAGTGGGAAGCTGTTTGTGGAGGCTAGTGTTTGCTTGTGATTTATGACAGTTCAGCTGAGGACAGTGTGCAGTTGACGATAGTTGCTAGGAGGGCACAGTTGATGTTAGGTTGTGAGATGGACACAGTCGAAGCAGATCATGGTTCAGTAGAGATGGGGAAATGAATTGCTCAAACGACTAGCGGACGCAGCCTCAACAGAACGTATATGTGAACTTTAGAGCTAAGAGAATAGTTTCCCACGATGGTATCACACACGCACCCAGGGTCCAATTAATATTTAAAGACACTGTAGGAGTCTGTGTATTCCTTTTGTGATTTTATTTTATTTTTATGTACTCGTAAACCCGTGCGCACTTTCACGACGACAGCCGCCAGTGTGAGCGATGACAACATGGTCACAACGAGAGAATCCAAAGGAGAAAAAACCATAGTAAACAGCCTTGAGATCGGCGATGTTGAGAGCGGGGTGCACATGGTGTTGCATATATGCGTAGAAATATATACATGAGAGTAATCTAATATGTAAAGTAAAGTTAGTAGTCTCTCATACATTTGCTCTCAATGGCTTTTTATTACAAGCTACATGAAAAAATCTGGTCAGTCACAAAAGGCTCATATTTCGGTAATTTCTTTGATTTTAATATTTAATCAGTTTCTCTCTTGATTACTAATATTATAATGATAGGAAGGAGTCAGGGGAGATAAATTTATCTGGTTAAAGTACTCTTCATGAAGCCCGAATCACCGGATGCTAATATTATCATAGGATATGTTTTGATTACTGCCGGTCATCAATCATTTTCAAGTAATTTGATTGCCTTAAATTTTTAATGATGCAAAGGAAATAAAATGTACATAGAAACAAACAAACATAGCTAAACACAATTTTCTTTCATCTTCATTTACTATTCTCCCTGCAAAATAATCTGAAAAAAAATATTCCATTTTATTTCTATATTTTAAAAGTACAGAATACAATAAAAATTCTTAATGAATATATCGATTGTCACGCAATTTGTAAATTTTTTCCTCTTCTCTTGAACATATTTGTCACTTCACTGCAGTGTTGACGATTATTACTACTGTTTTTAATTTACAGACCATGAGAGATTCTCATTATTTTTGTTTGTTTCATAAAATACTTATTTTGATGAGAATTATAATAACAACAACTACAATGACGACGACAATTATTACTATGATGTTGTTCCTTAGCATTTCTGACTCGAAATTGTGTTGTATTGTCTTTTTTTCCTTTTTAGCCTAATATTGAAATTGCGTGTTGAGTATACGTTGTATAGTTCTTTTTCTAACCTTTTCCTCTTTAGCAGCCGCGTGGTTTCTCTCTAGTTTCTTTTATTTTTCCCAACGTCGATATGTGTAATGCGTTTCCCTTTCTTTCTCTTCGTCGTGCAGTCTCCTTCTCTTCTTTGTCACGTAATTTCTATGTCGTTTGTTTCTTTTCTCGCTGACGCGAGGATTCTTTATCTAGTCGTTGAATTTATAGAAGAAAAATTCAGATAGAACAGAAATTCTCAGAATGGAGATTTTCCTGAGAGAAAATATTTTAAAATGATAAGTACAATTTACAATTAATTATGAGAGAGAGAGAGAGAGAGAGAGAGAGAGAGAGAGAGAGAGAGAGAGAGAGAGAGAGAGAGAGAGAGAGAGAGAGAGAGAGAGATTTGTTTCTCACAGTAAATCACACTTCATCATTGTGGAGGTCAGTAGATGCTGGAAAGCCGTCTAGTTTCATTTCATCCCTCGGATTCCTATACTTTGGGATTCCCTTCCCATTTCCCGCTTCTTTGGCAATACTAAAATGCAGAAGTTTAAATTATTTTTGCTTGTTTCATACAATACTTCTCCTCCTATTCAGATTCTCATAACTACCTCCCAGTTCATTGACATACACACATATACCTATAAATATATCTATAAATATACATAAATATGCAGCATAATCACGTTGACACATCGGTTCTCATTAGATCACCGAAGTTAAACAACCTGGTCAGTACTAAATGGATGACCATTTTGAGAATACCAGGAGTTGTATGTAGGAGGACGTCGACATCTCATCGCAAGAACTGCAAAAATCTGGTGTCATCACTCCTGACCAAAACATACATGAGATCCAAGACCGCTCGTGGATTTAATATTCCCTTGACACATCCTTCTTCAGAGGAAGCTGGTTGAACCAGTCTAGGATGATTGCCGCTGGCATGGCTGGCATGCATATGAATGGACTGAAACATATATTCAACCACATAAACCCAAAACACACAAAGAAATATACACATTAGATATTTGGTTAACATCGTTAGTGCGGGAGTGTATTTTAGTGTGTCTGTACTATGGGAACGTCTCTGGAAGGAATCTTGTCATTCTGGCATGATACCACAAGGTCCCGGAGGAGTAACAATAGATTTCTCTCAATGAAGAAGCAATACACAACTGTGCGGTGGTCTGGTGTCATTAATTCTCTCCATAGAATTAATTGCATGAGCTTATTGGAGACATCACTGCTGAAAGGTAGACATTTTGTAGAAAAAGTGAACCAAAACGCATTTTCTATAAAAATATGTAACTTTTTATTTACTCCTTTCGACTTCCGAAAAACATATAACTCTCAATTCGGCGAGCTGGTTTTGACATGCAACCACCCCATGGGAGAAAAAACACTGTTTGCTGTTGTCTCTTCTTCGTATTGACAAAAAAGAGAGGTAGAGAAAGAGAGAGAAGGAAGGAGAGGTGAAACGTTCAACGAAAGAAAAAATGAAATAAGAATACACAACCAGGAGAAAGAGGAAAAGAAAAAAGGCAATGATTGTTATTCTCCGTTCAATAAGTTCCCGGCGGTTTGACTTTAACCTTTAATCCCCGCACGTATAAACTCTTGGTTTGTTTAATCTAAGCTGTCATTTCGAAGTGAGTGCGAGTTTGGTTGGCGCTGTCCTATAGTTAACGCAATAATATAATTGCCTTTATTATGTGCCTCCTGCTGGGAACATGTTAGGCACAAGATCGGCTTTTAATGTGGAGAACTTCAGCTCTATATACATGGGTACCTATCCGTACTGCAGACATATATAGACACTAACACCACATGCACGTACATATAGGTATAGAAACTTGCATACATTCAACGTTCAAAATAATAAACAAAATAATATAGGCGTACAAACTCGCCCTTTTCCTCCCTTTTTACTCGTATATATATTTTTTGTTGCAATAGATATTCATATTTATTTATTCATTTTTATTTTTTAATAATTAAAAAATGTTTTATTGCTTATTTTATTTTCATATTTTAAAAATGATTTTTAATTTATTTTTACTTAACAAATATTACATACGTATATTTATAATTAAATAATAATTCTTTTATACCTATAGCCACTTGTGTTTTATGCTTACCCAACCATCGGTGTAGGGGTGGCAATTCCTGTCGGTCATGAGATTCGAAGCAAAGCCACGAAACCACCTTTTGCTCCATTTGCTTAATATCTACGTCAAGATCACCAAACCATTGTAACGGGAATGAAAAGAATTAAGAACTATTAAACGTCAAATTCGGTCGAATATATTCGACAATCTAGAGTGTTCGCACGAGTGGAGATCGTGAACATTGCATAGCCGCTTGTTGACTGCTTTGGTTATAATTCCGCAGACAGTGCCCATCCTTAAAGGAGCTTACTAATGGAATATTAATCCCAAGACAAAATTCTTTGAACAGAACAATTTTGTACTACTTTTATGTCTCCTTCTGTATATTTAAAAATCAAGATATAATGCTACTTAAACTTATATCTAGCATCCTTATATATATACATACATATATATATATATATATATATATATATATATATATATATATATATATATATATAGTCATCAACATACAATAATGTTTCGCTGTTTCACAGCTCATCAGTGCGGCAAGACAAGCAACTACCTCAAGCCAGGATCGAAACCCGGCCGCCTAAATGACAATCGATGCTTTTAACTGTTGCAGTATTTGGCTGCTACTATGCGGGCAGTGAATTAACAATGTTTTGACATTGTCCAAATACCTAAGCTCAATTTGTTTGCACAAAGAACATCGCTTAATACGCTAATGGTAATTTGGATATCATTTCCTAATATGATCAACCTAAGATAGGGAGCATTATAGATAGATAGATAGATAGAAAACGTTTTATCAATTTAATTTCACATACCCATCTTAGCGGCAGATAAATACAAACAGAGTAACGGTTAGAAGTGCCGACCGTCGCCTAGGCGGTCGAGTTTTAATCTTGGATTGAGGTAGTTGCTCGTCTAGCCGCACTGAAGAGCTGCGAAACAGTCTGTCTAGGGATGACTAAATATATATATATATATATATATATATATATATATATATATATATATATATATATATATATATATATATATATATTAAGTAATGTGATTTACAATTTAAAATTCAAAAATTAAAAAAAAAATTTTTAAATTTAAAAATCAAATTTCAATCAAATTAAAAATCAGTTTCATAAGAAGGAACAACAACAAAATCAATTATCTGTACGATCGTTTCGGAAATCCGTGCTTTTTATTGTAGTATACATGAAGTTATGTAGAACAATTATATATAGTTTTTTTGGTAAGCACGGTCTCCTCATCAGCAAATTTAGGAGGATTTTTATTGAATTTAAAAGACACCATAAATAAACCTAGCATTAAAAGTAAGGCAGATGAATCTTTTAGTTTTTCTTTTTTGAAATCAGGAACTGTGTTTAAAGTAGTCATTTAGATGTTTGCTATAGCTTTTTATTTTATTGAATGATATATATATATATATATATATATATATATATATATATATATATATATATATATATATATGCATATACAATAATAATTAAAGAGAAATCATGATGTTTTGTAATTATTTACATTACTGGTTATTAATAGAAACCTATTCTAATTGCAAAGAATAATACTATACGCTGTGGAGCATATTACTACTACTATTATGAGTGAGGGGCAAAGAAAGAGGAGGAGACGAAAAATGATGTAAATAAATTTTATTTAATTAATGCAGTGTTGTCCTTTCGTTGTTCACCTGCGATATTTGGACACTTTTTTCTATTGTATATCATGTTTTTTTCTGGCCTTTTAGGATGCAGTCAGAGTAGATTTGCGCATTTCACAGCATCCCCATGTTAGATGAGCTTACATCAAAAATATCCATATTTGGGGCGGGAGAGGATGCTGAGCAACCAAAGAATACAGGGTTAGGGGAAGATGGAAAGGATACATTCGAAAAGTTTTTGTTTATACAGATACTAGATCAAAAGCCATCAATTCTTTTTCAGGTCAAGTTAGCGTGTAGGTTGATTCAATGTTTCATATACATATATGATGCAAATTTACATACACATAAAATGAATCACAAATGAATTGTTATAATTACTCAGCATTTATTGTATTCATACATTATGTGAATTTGATGCCATTTATGGAGACCATCTAAGATTGTGGCATCAGCTATGCCGAGTTGAACCCTATCATATTCAATGAAAGGGTATGAACCCACAATTCCCAACCTATCTATTGATAAAATAGTAACTGAAAATATATATTTAGTTATATATTTTGCGAGGATAAAAAATTTAATTATGGCCATATAAAAACCAGATTTATTTTTAAACATTATAAATTAAAAACTAAAAATAACAGGTACGACATGAAAACAAATGAACACATATCTAAGGAAATAGCAGAAACACTAGAGGAGACCTCCAATCTGTAGTGGAATGGGGACAAAAATTGATGGTCACATTCAATGCTGCCAAGACTAAACTTGTTTCCTTCAATAATTACAAGAAACATTCTCTACCACTAATAGTAATGACCAAAGATTCATTATCTGAAAGTACGTCTTTTAAACTCCTCGGCCTAACGTTCACAGGAAACATGAGTTAGAACAATTACATTGAGAGCATTGCCATGACCGCTGCGAAGAAGGTAGGTTCTAGAAAGCTACTAACGGCCGAAAGTATCCTGTACCTCTATAAGGCAACCATTCGCCCAAATATGGAGTATTGTTGTTATATTTGGTCTCTCACTCCTAGACAACGTCCAAAAGAGAGTCTCCAATCTAATAGGTCCTGAACTGTCATACAAGTTGCAGCCTTTGTCCCACTGACGAAATGTTGCGTCCCTCTGCTTGTTCTACAAGTATTTTAATGGTGAATGCTCTGACGAAATTCAAGCACTTGAGCCCCTACGACGTAAATACCCTCGACAAACCCGACAAGCAGCTAAATCCCACCCCTACACAGTGGAGATCCCTAAATGTAGGAGAGCATTCTACTCCAGTAGTTTCTTCCCCAGAACCACTAGACTTTGGAATTCCATTCCAACTTCCTGCTTCCCCAACTGTACTGACATGCAGAAGTTCAAGTGTAACATGAACCAACATCTTACTGCCCAACTCCCTACATAGTACTCCAGTAGCTTATGTCCTTGATAGTAGCTCCCTACACCAAAGTGGCAATGTGCCTTGTTTGGGGTGAAAATGTAATAAACAAACAAAAAAAAAAATGAAAGGACTAGCTAAACAGCTTCGAACCTCACTCCACAGAGCTAAATCGAGCTTCTTTTATTTTTATTCCATTTTACCCCAAACAAGGCACAGTGACACTTTGATGTAGCGGGCTACTATCAGGGATATAAGTTGCAGGGATACTATATAGGGAGGTGAGCAGCAGGATGTCTGTTCACATTACTCTTGAACTTCCTCATATCAGTACAGTCGATAAGCAGAATCCCGGCAGAGAGTTCCAAAGTCTAGCAGTTCTGGAGAAAAAACTATTGGAGTAGAAGGATTTTTTACATCTAGGGATCTCTACTGTGTAGGGGTTGGACTTGGATGCTTTCCGGTGTTTTCAGAGGTATTTACGTCGAGGGGGTACAAGTTTATTAGAGAATTCACTGTTAAAGTACTTGTAAAACAGGCAAAGGGATGCAACATTTCGTCGATGAGACAGAGGTTGAAGCTTAGATGACAGTTCAGGACATATCAGGTTGGCGACTCTCTTTTAAACCCTGTCCAGGAGTGAGAGATTAGTAGCAGATGCAGCAACCCAAATGTGACAACAATACTTCATACTTGGGCGAATGGTTGCCTTATAGAGGTACAGGATACTTTCAGGCGTAAGTAGCTTTCTAGTACAATGGAAAGCTGTTCCAACTCATATTCCCTGTGAGCGTTAGGCCAAGGAGTTTAAAATAAGTACTTTCAGGTACTGTATCTTTAGCCATTACTATTGGTAGTCGAGAAGGTTTCTTGTAATTATTGAAGGAAACAAATTTAATCTTAGCAACATTGAATGTGCTCATCCATTTTTGACCCCATTCAACTACAGATTGGAGGTCTTACTCTAGTGTTTCTGCCATTTCCTTAGATATGTGTTCATTAGTTTTCCCCCTCGTGCCTGTTATAGAGCGTGGTGTCATCAGCAAATATACCCATCTCAGAGACAATTTTATCAAGGAGGTCATTTATGAATAATAAAGGTCTAAGGATAGCTTACGGAAGAAAATAAAAAATATTAAAATATGAAGAATATAGCGACAAAGGAAAAAAAAGCTTCTTGGAAAAGAATCAAATAGAGGAAAATATGTGTTTATATATTTTTTAATAAATAAATATTAACATTCAATAACAGAGCATATATAAATAAACAACAGAATGCTAAATTCTAGCAACCGCGTTTTATTCATTTTTTTCTTTCTCAAATCCAAAAATTTAGTGAACGTTACAATCGTTTTGCACATATGCAAATAACCAGAAAGAGGCATGACGTGTTTCCGTTATCTTTCATCTATGCAGTTCATAAGAAGTCCAAAGTTCGCTTCTAGAATAAATAATACTGAAGCAAAACACAAAAACCACTAAACAAGTAAATTTTATTGAACGCTGTTCTTTCGAAAAAGAGAAGATTTTTCTTCGCTGTCAGGTGGCCAGCTTGCTTTTATAATATATATATATATATATATATATATATATATATATATATATATATATATATATATATATATATATATATATATATATATAGATAGATAGAGAGAGAGAGAGAGAGAGAGAGAGAGAGAGAGAGAGAGAGAGAGAGAGAGAGAGAGAGAGAGAGAGATATTGATGTAATTAAATCAGTCATTGAACGGAAAATAAATGCTTTTTTCCAAATAGAAACTAATACAGTGGCTAAATGTCCAATTTATAATTGTTTAACATGACTAGGGTCAGTAAGCGAGGAATTTGGCAAAAAAATCAGCTCAACAGTGGGAAAATGCTATTTTGCTTCCAACGTACGTGTTGCGTTCTCTATAAAACTGTTAATGACATCCTCTTGAAAAGACGCTCTACATCCCCACAATCATAACAATAATAATTTATCAATTCAAATGTAGTTGTAGTGCCGACTACGTGGGTCGAACGTCGTTAGGATTGGATTGTTGAGTCCAACAATATATACCTAGCAGAATCAAGAAGAAGATCTACCTACCAACGGACGTTCTGAGTAACACATCCGGGTCTTCAATAGCAGATCATTTGCTTATAAACCCGTTTTGTGCTACGAACTTCAGCATGGACTAATTTACCATTTTGACTCGTGCTCATTCCCATTTTCAACTGAAGATTTTGGAGACTATTCACGTTCGTCTGAAGAGACCTTCTTTTTGTTAAAAGAGGGAATGTCTCTTAGGTTTGAACGTGATTAACATCGTCGATATTCTATCATTGTAAATACGTAGGTTTATTATAGATATATAGCGTTTCCCATTTTTTTTATTTTTTTGTTTTCTTTGTTAGCACACATTATTTTAAATGTATTTTAAACGTATATTCCCCTCTTAGGCTCATCTCGTTTTTTAAAAATAAAATAATCTCTCGATCCAGTTTTAGAATAGTGAAGATGAAACCAGTCAGCTGGCGACCTATATTTTTTTCTTTTAATCATGAAATTGTCTTTCCCTCATAATTGCAATATATATATATATATATATATATATATATATATATATATATATATATATATATATATATATATATATATATATTAGTGATGAGACGATTAGATATTTTCCAGATTCCGATACAATTACCGATTCCGTGATAAATTCCCGATTCCAATACAATTACTGATTCCGATTCTTTATAAATCTCCAACTATAAGATTGTTATTTTTCCCGATTTTCGTAAAAAAAAAAGTTAAATATGCAGATATATTCCTTAACGTCAAAATACACATGTGGAGGATGATCTATCGATTTTAGCTTTACTGGTAATTGAAGATCAATAAATAATTATTATTTTATCATTATTACCAGCAATGGAAGATTTGGGTTTAAACAAAATCAAATAAAAAAAGAAAAATTAAAAGAATCGTTGTGGCATCGGAAAATAGGCATCAATTTTTCTGATTCCAATACCGATTCCGATACCCCCCAAATCTTCCAATTTTTCCGATTTCTGATTCCGATTAATTGTCCCAACACTTATATATATATATATATATATATATATATATATATATATATATAATAAAGGTACCTTTTATTTAATATATTATTTGTGTGTATGTATGTGCGTGTGTGTGTGCGTGCGCGTGCGTGTGTGTATATAAAAAGACAAAAAGTAAAACAAATTCAACACAGAAAGAAATCCTTCGATCACTTGATTAAATTGAATCACCATATCTTCCCATCTCTCTGTAATAAAATATAGAATACCACATGTTCCCTTTCATTTCCAACCCAAACTAGCTTATAACTTATGACCGCTCTATCAAAATAAAAATTGTCCGTCTGTGAAACACAATATCAATATTGGACTGCTTCCTAGATGTCTGCAACATGATCGTTGCCAGGACCAATTTTGACAAATTCTTGTTGAGCCGCCCTCTTCAGTAATCAAATTATACCCAGATCCAACCATCTTTTGCAATCCTCATGAGCTCAACATGGTTCTGACACAAACCATTAACCTTTGTCCTCGGGTTGTATTTGGGCATTGAAGAACTTTTACTCGTTAGTAAAATAATACAAATTATCGATCTTTATCAAAAATCCCCAAAGAATGCTTTTATAATGTTTTGGTATTAAATAATCCAGAATGCATTAATTTATTATGAAACAGCAAACCAAACAATTATAATTAACCCATCTTGAGATGCGCAATGCAGCTAGTATTAATAGAGACTGCTATTATATTCTTAGCATATGGTGATATAAAAATGCTAATGGCTATTAAAGAATGATAATAAAACATTAATAAATTCAAAAAGTTACAGTTTTCCTGCGAGTAATTACACAACGAGATGACTTTTATGAATATATAATTACAGCAAATAGACTATACTTTTTTTTTTTTTTTTTTTTTTTTTTTTTTTTTTTTTTTTTACACTTTGGCTGCAAAAAGATCTTTCATGCATAAATTCTGTTCTTATCATCTTCGTGAGGATTTACCATTTTTTTATGTGTTTGTCTTTAGAATAGGATTGAACAAACAGAAAGTAATTAAGAACAGGTTTCCATGATAGAGAGCGAGAAAGAAATCTGGCTGGTTGAAGTCCAGGTCAGTATTGAAGTGACAGGTATATTATAACGTGCCATATAATTTTGACAATGAACTATATATATAAAGAAAAAAGAAAACGCTATTTCTTATATCATAGGAAGATATAATTCCATTTTTTTTTGCATGCTTCATAAAATTTTGTGTTTTCTTGCTTGACTTGTTGACAAGAATATTAAAGCGTTTTAAATTGATCAGCCATGGGATTGTAGCCGCTTTAATCGTTTATGATCCGGAAACGATAGAAGAACGGATTGCATGGTTCAAGACCTTTTAAGGATGTTGTGTTCCCTTTCATACACATGAATCTATCAACTTTCTTTCAAGCTAAAAGGGAGTGCTTGCTTGGCCAAATGGATAATGTAAATCGATTTTTCACTTTCAAAAATCTAATTCCTATTAGCATAGAAAGTTTTGTGTTGGTATAATAAATACTAATACCAAAATCTAGATCTTACTTGCACTAGTATTTGGGGTAATAGCATCAAAAATAATTTTTACGGAAATAGCTCCAAACAAGACATGAAGCCACTTGATGTAAAGAGCTAACAAGAACGAAAAATAATTATCGAAAAGACAGAAGATAACTAACTTAAAAAGGCCAATGATATAGGTTGAAAGAAAACAGTGAGCAGGAAGAGTTCCGCGTTTCTAAACCTTATTAGGAAGCCTCAAAATATGCCAAAAATATTTTTAGAAATTTTATCAATTTCGATATTTAAACTTTAAAAGTTTTCATCTTATGTGTTAAAATAAAATCAAATAAAATATAACAAGAATTAACAATTTGATCTGCGTTGATTTCACCACTCTAAAAGGAGTCGCGTTAATTTGACCATTCTAAAAAAATTTAATGTCTTTGAGAGTAGTTAGAGAAAAAAATAACTTCTTCTTTTCAATTAATTTACATAGTGTATTCATACGCATCATCTTTTTTTTTCATAAATAAATGAAAAACAAAAAAATTAGATAAAGGCTCCCTGTAAACCATGCGAGGCGAGTAGGTGACCATTTCACTCTAGCCCTCTCCCACTTCCTTGTTTCTTCTCTCTCTTTCTCTCTCACTCTTTTACTCTGTCTCTCTCTCTCTCTCTTTCTGGCCATGAGTACACACATGGGTCTGTAGAATTGAATTGCATTGAAGACAGCGTCTTGGAAAGCATGAGATGAGAAAAAAAAAAAAGAAAATTTAAGCTTCCTTTAACAGAAGCTAGTCAGGTGAATATTCGGAATGTATATTTATTTTAAAAAAATTTCTTGCTGACCAAATGGAACGATATATTCAATGCCGCCTATGTAAGGTATCCTTTTTCAGACTCCATGTATTAAAACGAGACAATTCCCACCGTTTTTTTTGGGAGGGGGGCTAAACTTTTTATTATATTTATTTATTTTATTATATCTTGTTTAATATATAAGTTTATTTCTGTTAGTACTTAAAGTATAAATGTATCTAGAATATGAAAGAAAAAAAAGAAAAGAAAATTATTATGAAATCTATTACTAACAGTGTCATGTTGATTCCACAATATAAATTCACGTTTAAGTATGGGAGGGGAAGTTATCTTCGAATAATATTTTTAATTTCGGAAAAGAGCTACGGACTTATACTAAGTAAATATTAATAAGTCCCTTTAATCCTATTTTTATTTTTTTTTAAATGGAGAGTAGACAATGCACTGTGGATGCGTTATTGTAACTCTTGTAACTCTCGCTTCTCCTTATTCCTCATTTAATTCAATGAGTGATTTTTCTGACAAAGGGAGAAGAAAAACTGTATTCTAGGTTGGCAGTATTTTGCATGAACAGTCGCCAGAGATGCTGGAAATTCTGTTTCTTTTGTCTATTCTTGTGGCCATGTCACTAGTAAGGATGCTGGAGGTAAACATTTCAACTGGGCTGACGTTAATAATATTAATAATCAGGGACCCAAACCTTGGATTAACCACTAAGGACGCTGTCCTATCAGCAGGTGCAAAGCACTGGCGCTACTGTATTGCCATTTGGTGAATGGATTCTGGACCATGCAGTAGCTTCTGGTGGGGGCCTCTCGATGCCATACTAGTGGGTAATTGTCATGGCTTTACCTTATCATGCGCTACAAAAAAAAATCTTTGTTTCTTTTTCTCTTACTTTCCGTCTCTTCCCTGCTCTAAGCAAGTCTGCCAACCTATTCCACAAATCCCAAATCTCAATCATGAAAGGTTTCCAGAAAAAAATACTTGCTAAAACCCAGATCTCCAACTTCCAATGTAGATCCCCACTACCATCTTTCCTTCTCCAACATCAAGGGTCTACGTTCCAACCTTCCAGAGGTTCAAGCTCTATTACTGGAGATTACACCAGACCTATTATTCCTAAGTGAAACTGGCATTGGACCTACTACTTCCCTCGATGAAGTCGTAATTAAAGGATACTCTAACTTAACCTCTAAATCCATGGGCATGGAGTATGTGCTTACATTAAAGACGGCTTTCCATGTGGCAGGGACATCTCCAGAGAAGATCCAAATTTACCCTATATGTGCTTCTGCGTTGTACTAGCCCACACTACTGCGTTCATATTTGCACTCTACCGCCTGCATAACAATGGAGTTACTATCTTGAAAAGCATACCTGAGAAAATTGACTACGTCCTGTCTATGTATCCTTCAGCAAACATTCGTGTCTATGGAGACTTAAATAATCACAACGTGGAATGGTTAACCCACTCAAAAAAATCGACGATGAGGGGAGGTTCTGTCATGATTTCTCCATTGTCTCACTCAGATTGTCCACAAGCCCACCCGTGTGACTGACACTAACGGCCAGTACATAAGTCTCCTAGACCTTTTTCTCACAACTTGCCCTGAGCTATGTTCATCTTCCGTTCGGTCTCCACTGGGATCTTCCAAAAAACAAAATGTAATAGGTCCCCTGACGTACCTCCCCATGGTACAGTATGGCTGACTGGGAGAGCTTCCGTACATTTATATCAGATCTACTTCTGCGATCCATGTTTAAAAAGGATGTGTCCTCAATAGTATCAGATCTGACAGAAGGGTTAATTGTAGGCATAGAACGATTCATACCCTCGAGAAAGTTCCAGCAAAAACCTTACAGCCAACCATGGTTCTTTCCAGAATGTGCTGCTGCCATTGCGCATAAAAATCATTTTTTCCATTGCTTCCAACAAAATAGCTGTACTGAAACTAAAGCTGCTTTCAGGACGCCAGCAACCACTGTAAAAAAAGTGATAAAGAATGCGAGAAAGTTGTATGCTCAGTCCGTCAAGTCCAAAGTAGCTGAGCAGTGGCTTGGTTCCCATCAGTTTTGGCAAATAGCAAACAGAATCCTGAACAGGAGCGTTTGCTCTATCCCAACTATCATCAATGGACCTGAGATAATCTCGTCAGCATCAGACAAAGCCAAACTCTTTGCCAAGAACTTTGTAGCTAATTCTACCTTTAACGACCAAGGCCATCAACCCCCAACATTTCCTCGTGTAACTGGAAATACACTATGCGATATACAAATACCAAAAACCTTGATTCCAGTAAAGCATTCCAATTATAGTTCTCAAAAAACTTCAACCAGAACTAGCGCCCATACTTACAAAGTTATTTAAGTGTTGTCTTAAGGATAAATGCTTTCCAACCCCATCGAAAATCTCATCAGTATGCCCTGTATTTAAGAATTCAGGTGATCGGTCATCTTCCTCTCTGTATAGGCTAATAAGTCTCCTGTGTGTCATGAGTAATTTACTGGAATCTGTGTTAAATAGAGAAGTAGTCAACCATCTCAGCAAAAATAACCTTATTAGTGGCATGCAATAAAGTTTTCGTTCTGCTAAATCTACAGCAGACGTGCTTACTGTTTTATCTCACAGGATTAGTGAATCTCTCGATGGAGGCTTTCTCTCCAGAGCAATTGCTCTTGACATATCAAAGACCTTTGATAAGGTATGGCACAAAGGTTTACTTCACAAGATCTCCAGCAATAGTATAGCTAGAAATTTCTTCTCAATTATTAAATCATTTCTCTCTGATAGGTTCATAAGAGTAGTCGTTGATGGGCAGAAATCACAAGTTCTTGGTATTAACGCTGATTATCCTGGGCCCAACTCTCTTCCTAATCTACATCGATAATCTTCCAAATCACATCCTTACATCATTCGTAGACATTTATGCTGATGACACTACCATCTATGGTAGCACATCAAAGACCGTAAATGACCAAGTTCTCTCTGATTATCTCTCCTCTGATCTTGAGCGCATGGTACAATGGGGAAAGATGTGGCTGTTTACTTTCAACACATCTAAAACTAAGCTTCTATCCTCTATCATCAATGTTCTGATGCCAATCTGGCATCAATTGAAATGAATGGCTCTCGTCTTGGGGAGGCTTCATGTTTTGATAAGCTTCTGGGCTTGATCTTTCGTCACAATCTGAAATGAAACACATATATCAAATCTGTTGCTAAGGATGCTGGAAAAATGGTAGGATCCTTCTACCACTCCATTAGATATCTTATTACTGATGCAATTCTCTACCTATATAAAAGCCAGGTACGGCCAATGATGAAGTACTGTTGCCACATTTGGGCTGGAGCTGCTAGCACCACTTATCCTGCCTTGACAGAGTTCAAAACAGACATCGTAGCTTAGTGGAGCGATGCCCTTTTCTCTTCCTTGCAACCCTTTTCCCGTTGTGATCCGGTCTCTGCTTTATCGTTATTTCTATGGCAGGTGCTTGTTTAAGCTTCAATCTATGGTTTCCCCTTTGCCAAACTTTCACGAAAAACACCCATCTAGCTAGAACCACTACCAATAGTTTCCCACGCTCTTTATCTGTGCATAAACCTAAATGTAGATTCCATGAGCAGAGCTTCTTCTTAGAACTGCACACCTGTGGAACTCTCTTCCATTGGCCTGCTTCCAAGGTGACTACAATCTGATTGTCTTCAAGTCCAATGTAAACAAGTTCTTGATGAACCGTCTCCCTATGTAATCCAACTTACAAAAATTCCACTACCTATGTTAAAAACGCTATAATTAAATTGACTATTGTATACCCATTAACCCTTATCCTCGAGTGACCCCCGGGCCTTAATAAGTGGTGATTCCTGTGCAAAATAAAAAAGAGTAATACAGAATGCGAGAGAGTTGTATGCTCAGTCTATTAAGTCCAAAATAGCTGAGCAGTAGCTTCGTTTCCAATAACTTTGGCAAATAGCAAACAGGTCCTGAACAGAAGTGTGTGCTCTATCCTAACCATCATCAATGGACCTGAGGTAATCTTGTCACCATCAGGCAAAGCCAAACTCTTTGCCAAGAACTTTGCAGCTAATTCTGCCCTATGCGACCAAGGCCGTCAATCCTCCATATTTCTCCCTGTATCAGAAAACATGCTATGTGACATACAAATATATGTGCATGATGTTGCCAAACTAATCAAAAACCTTGATTCCAGTAAAGCAACTGGCTCTGATGGCATTCCAATTATAGTGTTGAAAAAGCTTTAACCAGATCTAGCTCCTATACTTATAAAGCTGTTTAATATCCCGGAAATATTTAATATATATATATATATGATGATTGCAACGTCTTGTCAGACGAGTGCCACTCCCTCAAACACTTAGTCTATGAGCCCCAAAATGACTTTATTTTTTAGTCCTACCGGTGAATTTACACGCTTAAGCAGGCATGACACTGAAGACGGTCATTGAGATCAATTATTACATGCTCCCAGCATTTCAAGCCTCCACGCATCACAACTTTTCCATCACCACAGGACCACTTTTATAGACAAATGCCTGAGGGAGTATCTATACACAGATGATGTTACAGAGTCTTAGCTTTGTACGACAGCTAAGTCTCTCTCTCGGTTAAAAATGTTGAGATCCAGCAACAAGCAAGAGCAAGATAGCCAGCAACAAGTTAAACTGCAGACCAGCTTAATGCGGGTACTGGTCTCCCGCTTTATGATTTTTTAAATCAGAGATTTGCTTCTCCTAGAAAGGTTACCTTCACCACGGCTTACAGGAGTCCTCTCCACCCCAACACACACACACAAACACACACGGTGCTAGTTGCCCGTTGACACCGAAAAAGGGTTCTTATATATATATATAGTGTATGTGTGTTCGTATATACAAAATTCCCTCCAAAATTAATTTGGTACACAGTTGTTAGGCGTAAGGAGTCTAAATGTGAGCTATATTTAATTTCATATCGTTTTAAGCAATTGGGGTAAAAACGGAGTGGAAAACATTCATGAAAATTCAGTTGCATCTGATTAAAAAAAATATTGACCGTAGGTCACTTTATTCGCCAATTTCTATTTTCTTTGGAGTATTTTTATGATCTTGGGGGCATAATATGGGGACAACATCTCACAAGGTTTAAGTATATCATATTTGTATTGAATTTGATCTGTAGTCATTGGAAACCAATGAAGCAAGCATCTCCCAATTTTTACTTAGGACCCTTTAAATTTTCGACATTTTGTAGAATCAAAATCATATAATGGAGTTTTATTTACACATAGGTAAAGTAAATTAAGCTAAATATAGCCCATACTACTTACTATTATAGTACGTCTAGCAATTATCTCCCAAAATTTATAATAATTGGCTAATTAGTTTAGGATTTAATCCTATACATACAGATATATATATAAACATATACACATACCTAACTTTATATAGATAGAAATTGAAAGTTCTTGTCATCGCCTTTTGCTTTTAATTATTTCAGTAAAAAATGCTCTTCAAATAGAAATATAAAAAAATAAAAATTTTCTCATCATTTAAGAGTTGTAATTAGGAATTTGATAAGATGATTGTTTGCACTGTTTTTTTTTTTTTTTTTTTTTTTTTTGATTGATGTAAAATGAAGCAAATTTTCTGATATTAAAACATGAAGTATTATTAGACATCGGCTAAGATGGCCGTTTACACAACGCTGATCTTGGAAAAGAGTGAAGTCGATTCTCCAGATATTTTCAGAGAAAGAAGACATTAAACATTTGATGAGATGGTCTTTGTTTCTTTTTCTTTTTCTGGACGCTTGTTTAATTGAACATGAAGTCAGATTATTTTTTTATTTAGGATTTTTAAGGAAATGAGCATTTATCTGATACGTAGGAAGATAATGTGTTTCTTTTGAAATTTATTTACTTACTTGTTTATTTCATGAGGTGCTACCCAAAATTTCTGGCAAATTAAGGCGTGAAATGGTTTTCTCCAAGAAATGGAGAAAAAGATGATAGAAAATGAGATTTTTAATTTCCTGGTTGGATTTATTTCTCTGAGCTGTGCGAAATGTCCAGCGATACAGCCGGAGATGGTGGAGGGGGGTGACTTGGGGAATCAAGAGATGGATCAGTCGGTTCAATTTGTCCCAAGTTTTCAGTTACAACTTATATAAGTAATGAGTCTGGTAGACATTATTTTTAAATTTCTTTTATTCAAGTTTCATTGTGTATGTCTGGGGGGTATTTAAACAGAATAAAATA
This sequence comes from Euprymna scolopes, assembly GCF_053919585.1. Lineage (NCBI taxonomy): Eukaryota > Metazoa > Mollusca > Cephalopoda > Sepiida > Sepiolidae > Euprymna > Euprymna scolopes. Next base: position 74,079,885 of record NC_136502.1, read on the forward strand.
GAAAGAGTTTCCAAGAATTGAAACAAATGAAAAAGTATATTTATATATATGAGAGTTTAAATATTAGTAAAAACATGTTCGCATCATGGTTATAAAAATACAAGCGGACCATACAATAGATTATGAAATTCTTTGTTCAGCTTGAAATAACAGGTACAAACATAGATGACTATTTATAGTTATTTAGACACTGAATGGTTTTCATGGCTTGAAGCATATTCTCAAACGAAAACATCAATTATTATGTTAAATGTGAGTTGACCAATCTTATATTTTGTTGTTCATGCTCCTACGCAACGCCGGGTAGCTGTTTTGCTACTCAATAAAAATACAGCGTTACGTTTCTGAGTTTTTAGAATGAAGATTGTTTATTCATATTACTTCGATTTTTCGAACTACTGTTCTCATCTAATCACTGTGAATTAAATAAAGCATTCCGTTTGAAGACCTATGCAGATCTCCGAGTTCGACAGAAAGATTTCTGAGTTTGACAGAAAGATTCCCGAGTTCGACAAGATACACTTGAAGAAGGCCGGGAGTTTTATCGACTGAACTCTTGTAAAAATAACAACAGTACGGAATGGAGATATTTATTTAATTCATGGGGATAACATGCTCTTGTTTTGTCAGATAGAGGTCTTGTAGTTTTAATTGGTTCGATTTAATGAACAAACGAACCTGTAATAATGAAATATTACGTCCAAAATCCTATTAAGAAAAAATAATTTGATAAAAAGCTAGCATAGTTAAAAGAAATGGCAAAAAATCCAAAAAATGAAAGAAAGAACATTCGGCAGATAGGTCACTAATATTTGATAAACTATTAAACTGATCCATTCAATTTAACCTAATAAGTGAGACTAAAATAGTTTTATCAAGAGAGTGTAGGTTAGTGATAAAAAAAACCCAAATGATTTTAACCATCAAATATAGTACAACGTTTGCAGTAAATCTTATTGAGACAATCCGTGAGGAATTTAAGCTTATATCTTTATGGGTAGGACTTCTTAATTAAAAGATGTAGTTCAGGAAATGTCAAACGTCAGAAGGAGAATTTTAGCCTGAGGAAGAACATGAGAGACCATTTTAAATGGAGAAACTGTTTTATATATATATATATATATATATATATATATATATATATATATATATATATATATATATATATATATATATATATGTATGTGTGTGTGTGAACAATTAAAATGTAAACCCAAAATTATTTATTATTCATCAACGTTTCGTTTTTATTTCAAGAGTTTCTCAAGATGATTGTATTAAAGGAATAATATACAAATACGGTATTTGAAAATATGTGGAGCATTTGTGACGTGAATTCAAGAATTATGCTGCAATTATGACATGAAAAGAATGTTTTTGTTCTATTTTCAAATAAACCATAGCTGTTACAATTCAAAATGTGTTGTGCGTTTTTTGTTTTTAATATCGATGTTATGTACGAAGTTTTGTTAGGGACGTGCAAAATAGACAACCTGGATCTTAGTTCAAATTCTATTTGGTTAGTGTAAATTTGCTAATTAAAGGAGATAAATTGTAGAAGCCATTACATTGTTCTAGAATTTATAATGAGCGCTGATTCAAGAAGTTTAGCTTGTTTAAAGTTAAAGGAATGATTATTAGTAATGCATAAGAGAATAATGCACTTAGGGAATTGTCATTTTTTATATTTCTTTTACGTTCACTAAGCCTTTTCTTTAGTTCTTGTTGAGTTTCACCAATGTAAATATGACAATTATTACATAGGACAGTATATATGTCTGTATTAGATGTTTTAGGAATTAATGCTCCCTGAGAATCCAAATGCAATAATGAAATTCAGACAATAAGTATATTGCCGAAATTTGTTTTCTCCTTGTCTAAGAGTGATATTAATCAAAAGTTCTAATGTATTTGAAAATCGAACTAAAAACTAGTTTTTTTTCAAACGTGCTAATCATGAGCATTATAAATATTTATTACATAAACATTTAATTTGGCTTACAAAAATATCACTCCTAATAAGTATAAAATAAATAGTTATAAAACTCTACTTAGTACTGAGCACTTTTGAACAAATATTGGTTTTAAGTCCATTTTATAAATATATTTGAATTTATATATATATATATATATATATATATATATATATATATATATATATATATATATATATATATATAATTATTTCCACAGTCAAACAACATTGCAGCCTACTTCTAAAGAGACTCAGGCTTGGCTTAACTTCAGGAGGAGTGTTACAACTTTGTACCCTCTCTCACTGCCCCCCCTCCTCCCAGACCTGAACCCACTGGACTACTTTGTTTGGTTATACGTCGAGAACATCACCAACATGACTTCTCACAACACCAAAGCCACCCTGATCGCTGCTATCTGCCGAGTATTCGCCGTGTTCCCGCCGGCACGTGTGGAAAAGATATACTCCCAGTTCCAGACTCGCATCAAAGCGGTGATTGAGGTTGTAGGACACTACATTAAATAGATTTCAGCTCTACTACATAATCAAGTTATCTGAATTGATTTTTTCAATAAAAGTTTTAAAATAAAGCTGTGGTGTTGTTTTTTCTTAGGGAGACAACTCTATCGTTCCACCCTGTATATATATAATCATTGAAGTTTTTAATCTTTAAAACTATATAAAAAGACTTCTTTAATTTTTGTATTTTTTATCATTCGTTAGAAAACTATTTAGTCTGCGAGAGACTTAATCACCTGCAATCAATTTACTCTCTCGAATTCACAATAGTCCTCATGTTAATTTAAGGGATCATCAGTTGTTTACCACGAAACACTGTTTCTGAGATTTAAAAACGAAACAGTATATTAAATCATGGCTCCCGATAGTGTTGATCAAACACCACCTCCTTTAATCACAAGAACAAGAAACATGTTACAGATAATAGATCTAGTTTCCTACTTTTGATTAATTTGGCCAGCCTATTCATGTTATAAAAAATGTCCTCCTAATCTGTGAGATTCGTTTCCAAATTCAAAATGGATATATTTTTAATTTATTAGTGTTGTATTTATAAGATTAGGATTAATCCATTTTACTACTTATCACCCCTACTATTATTAGTACTTTATGTATTTACATTCTTATTTATTTAAAATTAAAAATATATAAAAGTTGAAAATATTTATAAATATATACATTTTTTTTGTATATGTAATACATTTTATACATTACTAATATAGTTTTGGATTTCCTTTATTAATATATTCTGGTTAATTTTATATGATTTAAAAGCATCAGAATAACTAACAAATGCTGTATTTAATTTAGTTTTATCGCTACCCTGTTTAATCATCCTTATTACTAAGCTAGAAATTGGGGTATAAAATCTATTAATTTTAAGGTAACGCAAACTATTCTAAAAAAAAAAGATATTATGGTTCTATAAAACATAAAAACAGAACAGGTACTATCTTTATGCGGCATACGAGCTATTTGAAAGGGGAAAGAGTTTATTTTTTCAAATATTTTATAAAGAAAAATCCCATCCTCAATTTTTATATCTAAATCCAGAAATGTAGCCTGTTGTCCTCTACCTTCACAATTCAATTCTAACTCCTTTGGATGTATAAAATGTTTATTTTTTTTCAAATTCATCATTATCGTTTATACATATATGATCATCTATAAATCTCCTACACCCATGAAATTATATGTTATATATATATATATATATACATATATATATATATATATATATATATATATATATATATATATATATATATATATATATATATATTTAAAGGGGGTTAGAGCAATTTTCTATATAGCAGAGTGTTTATTAAAAAAAAAACACCCAATATTTTACTGATGAGGAGACTTTGTTTTCAATGTCTGTCACAATAGAAACATCGTTTCCGAAACGATCGTACAATTTATTGGCTTTGTTGTGCTCCTTCTTGTGAAACGGATTTTTAATTTTAATTGTAATTTTGAATTATAAATTATCAATCACCTTACCATATATATATATATATATATATATATATATATATATATATATATATATATATATATATATATATATATATATACAGTGATGATCATATTTATTGGCACGGTAAAATAAAAGTTAAATTTTGTCTAATAAATTCTAAAAAAGGGATTAAATTAAAGAAAATAACAAAGTATATTATGTATTTTTAACTGGCCTTTCCGATGCAGCAATCGGATTTTAGAAAAAATAAATAACAAAGGAACAATATATATATATATATATATATTATATATATATATATATATATATTATATATATATATATATATATATATAATTTTTCATTTGTGATGACATATATACTATAGTCTATGCAAATTCAGATTTGCCCAAAATGGTGCGGGATCCAATCTCATCGAGATACCTATCGTTTGGAGTAATATTTTATTTCCTATTTGAAAATACCATTCTTTAATAAGATGACTTATAAGCATTTTAAAAATATCTTTAGATATATATTTATGTATATATATTTCTTATATATATAGTTCAGAAGTTAAAACTTTTAATTTTAATTGTAAATATTAATACAAATACTTATAAGATAATTCTATTCCGACAAAAATGCTCAATTCTCAAGATAGAGAATCAGTATATGAAAGGAATTAAGATTTATAACATTTATTGTTCACACACAAGGATAAAGATAACTATTTCCTTAGTATTCCATCGAGTTTCAAAAATGAGTTTTTTTTCCAAGAAAAACAGTTAGCAAAATAAATTTTATATAGACTAGCCATAGTTTTGCTGATTAGCACAAAAAATTGAAAGCTTCACAGTTTGAAAAAAGTAATTTTCGAAAGATTATATATATATATATAATGAAGTACCCGTCATTGACTGGGTTCAAAAACAGCCTACAAAAAATGGACTTTGATTGATGAAAGTATGATAGGTTATGAAAAGGAGGGGCTTGTAAAGAGATAGGTTTTGATACTCAAAAATTTTACCCTAAGCAAAATATGATGAAAGTAAAGATAATTTTCGCAAAAATATATTTTTTTATTTTTTTATATCAACTTTGTTTCCATTCGTAGCCAAGAGTGACCAACAAAATGATGTTTCCTTACAAAGAGAAAATGTTATATATATAATAATATAAATATGCAAGAAATAAATGTTACCATAGTCAATAAAAGTTACTTTTATGGTAGAAAAGTTCATTGGTTTGTATTTTTAAGTAGTTTGTAAAAAAAATTTTTTTTTTTTTTTTAAATTCACGAACCGGTTAAAAAAAAAATCCAAATGCCAGCAACTTTGAAATGGAGAGCCTTGTTTTCAATTTGAAATAGGGGCACCTGAGCATTCTGTGTTAACATTTTAAGAGAGTTCCGTCAATGTAAGGAATATTTATAAACATATTTTAATGTTTTCCGTTATTTTGTGCTTGAGGAATATTCGATTATGGCATGTGTATTTTACATAAAAAATCATTTAAGTAGTTATCGCCTCAAATTTCGTTTTAATTTCGGTTCACTGCAATTATTTCAAGTAAAGAGCATTAAACACTATTTCCAAACACAAAAAAAACATGAACTGAACTTTTATTGACTATGGTAACATTTATTTCTTGTATATTTATTTTTTTGGGTAGTCGTTTGTTGGCTTTTCTGCTAAACACTCTTACTAAATAATATCGACAAAATATCGAAAAACAAAGAAACAAAACAGTTTTGAAAAATAATGAAGTAAAATAATTCGAAACAGCAAAATGGGATATTAAAAAGTAAACACGTTTAGTTTTTTAAAGCAAAGAATCGATATAAATATGAATAAGAAGAAAATGGCGCCCTTTTCAAGCAGAACAGCTTCGTTTCAGTTTTACAGTATTGAACGGTGTAGTATTGCGCCGTCGGGTTCAGGGTTGTACTATTGTAATGTAAAGAACACGCAGAAAGGGTTGTAATCAACTGAATTCCTTATAGTACGTTGACAAAAAAGTTTAAACAGATATATAAATAAAAATAAAAAGGTTATGTAAATGTTTTTAAAAAAGACATGTGATCACGTGAGTAGGATTTTTTCTTTCTTTTGACGCGATAACAAGTAACGTTCTTATTTTTTATTATTTATCTATTTTCGAAAGAGTGCCACGTGCAAGTGGAGAAGGAAAAAAACAGAGTTATGAAAAATTTGTGTTGAGAATTGTCTAAAGTTCTGACTTTTTCTTTTTGGCTTTCACTTTAATAAGAACGTGAATTTATGAGGTGAATTTATTCGACACAATATGATTCAACTAAAAAAAATAAATAAAAGCTAACGTGAATTAAGATTAAAGTTAAGGTGCTATTGTGGACCCTCACCCCTTTTAAAAAACCTTGTTAACCTTTGTGACATATTTACATTCTGTGGAGGTCAGGCGCGAACGAACATCCCATAATTTTATTATACCATATTTCTTCAAACTGAAACATAATTATCAAAGTATACTTACGCAAATAGATATGAAAAGTCTTTGTTAAAGTTTGTGCCATATTTCCATGGAGTACAGGCGCGAACGCAGACCCCACAATTTTATTATACCATCACTATTTAAGTTGAAACATATTTATCAAAGTATTCTTATGTACATCTATATCAAAAACCCTTGTAAACGTTTTTTTTTTTTCATTTTTTATTTCCATACTTTGGGGGCCAGGCACGAATGAAGACCCCACAATTTTTATGAACCACCGTTCTGCCAGATCAAACATACCCATTCCTGATCCTCGATACATCTATCATTATATGTAATCAGTTTTTTAAAATAGTCAACCATATAGGAGCCTATTCGTGACCCCCCCCCACACACGTTCAGCTTTATATTATATATATATATATATATATATATATATATATATATATATATATATATATACAAAAAAGGATATTCAAATTGATGACCAAATATGAACATGCATTTAGACAATAACCAGAGCCAATCAGTGACGTTGGTTGAAACGTGGTAAAATCCGTAAATCCATTGGTAGTATGTACATCCGTAGATTTGGATTAAGAATATTCAGATCGTATAAATGTATATTTCAATAAAGATTAGGATGAAGTTACTGCTTGAAAAACTTTGCAATTTAGAAATTGTAGTTTTTAGAAGATTTATTGGTTGTAGAGGATTTATTGAATTTCAGTTAAAGTTAAAGGGCGAAAATGCTAAAATTTGAAATTATATTCACTAATTCCGTTACAAACAATAAATCCTTTACAAACTATAATTTCTATACTTAGAAAATTATCTTCAGTTTGTAGTGGAATATTTACTTAAAGGGATAGTAACAATTAATGCTACTTAGAATGAACTTTTTTTTTACACAGGAATCACCACTTATCAAGGCCAGGAGGCCACTCGAGGATAAGAGTTAATTGGTATACGTTAGTCAATGTGATTATAGTGTAGTAAGCATAAGTAGTGGGAATTTTGTAAATTGGATTACTTAGGGGAATGGTTCACCAAGAACTTGTTTACATTGCACTTAAAGACAATCAGATTGTAGTCAGCTGGAAAGCAGGCAATCCTTTCCATCAACAATTACAAAGAATCTTTCCAGCCACTGATTGTCATGAATAATATCACTCTAGCTGAGAGTTCATAATCAAAACCCATCGGCCAACATTTGCAGGTAACATGAATTGAAACAAAATCATAGAAGACATTGCCAAGATTGCTGCAAAGACGTCGGGCTATTTCTACTGTGCTAGAAAAATACCCACACTTGATAGTATCTTATATATCTACAAAGCCAACATTCATTTATACATGTAGTATCGTTGGCAGATATGGGCCAGTACATCCACCAACCACTAGTCTCTCTCTATTAGAGAGTCCAAAAAAGAGTCGCCACTTTAACAGGCCACGCACTATCAACCAAGCTTCAACCCCTGTCCCATCATTGTACTGTTGTATCTCTGTGCTTCTTTTAGATGTACTTTAATGGAATAGACTCTGACAAAATTATAGCACTGATGTTCCCTTAACATAAATACTCCAACTAACTCAACAAGCAGCAAAATCTCACCCCTTTAGTGTAGATATCCCTTGATACTGTAGATCCTTCTACTCTGAAATTTTATTCCTTCAAACTGCTAGATTTTGACATTCCCTCCCTGCTTCCTGCTTCCCCGACCATGCTAATATGCATAAATTTAAATGTGAAGTGAATAGACATCTCATTGCTCAACTCCCTCCTTAGAGTGTCCCCATAGGCATGGTCCCTAATTCACAGTAGCCTCTCACATCTTAATGGCTATTTGCTTTGTTTGGGGTGGATATGGGTAATAAAAATAGTTAATAGGCACAATCCAGCTTTAAATGAGTTTATTTCTCTGAATGGACCTAACCTGGAGTTTATTTCCACCTTGGTTTATTTCACCATTACAGTTTAATCTTTTTTTTTTTGAATTGTCTACATTTATCTACCTTTGTACATTGCTTTATTCTGTCAAAAAGAATCCACAGGGATAGAGCCTGATGTTCTTTTTTTAAACAGGAAGAAAATTTCAATTCTAAAACAAAGCCTAAAAGAAGCGATATTTCTCTTCAAACTCATTTGCCTGAAGGCGAAACTTTCATCTGAAAAATTAAGTGGAATTCAAAAAAAAAAAAAAAAAGAAAAAACAATCTCCAAAAGAAAAGGTTTCCTTATATAATCCGTAATATTAAAACAACTCTATTCTTGTCTTCAACAAATCGAAGACTTCCACCAAATCCAAGTATAAAACAAAAACTATTCACAGAAAGCACCGAATTGGAAATTATTTGAAAACATTTTTTGGCTTAATGTAAATAAGAATAATAAAAAGTAAAAGATTTTTCTATCTTTTTCAAGAAAAACGGTCAAACACAATTTATTGAATCTGACAATTTCTAAAATTATATACTTATGTTATACATCCATAAGGTTATCACTGTGATGGCTGTATGCAATTACTTAGTTTCAAAAAGTTAATTATTAATATGTTAATCAACTTTAAATCATATCTTCATTGATACCTGGCATTGTTCTGCGTACATGGTTTTTGTTTTTCTCCAAGGACCAAACCCAATTAGCTGAAACAAAAGCCATCTGAAATGCTTTCTTAATGATTATTAAATTAAATTCAAACATGTTCTTAGAAGAATACTGGATTTATTCACAGGTTCATTTCTTGTAACTGAATAGTAAAAAGGAGATGGAAAGATAGAGAGAGTTAGTTATGTTTTAAGCACATTGATTATTTGTTTACCGTTTTGTTATACCATCTCAAAAACTTGTCTCGTCTCATTCAAATTTCCACTAAGACTAACCGTTCTTTGACTACCACTGTGTTAGCCAATATTTGATCACTTGTCTGAAACGTTTCCTACTTTTCAACAAATACATCAACAATGCGTATTAGCATTATTTAATTGGAATTCATTATTGAGATGAGTATTATTTATTAATTTATTTATTGCGGACTATTATCCTCATTTTCTTTTTAGTTATTGTTTCACAACGTTTTGGCCAACTATTCCTCTGTTTTTGTCAGGTGATAACCATGACAGGATAGGAACTCCGAATCTCCTAACTGCATACACGGCAATAACTGTCTTCTGTAGTTGTTGTTATCTCACCACATTTTGGCCAAGTGTAGCCTCTGGCCAGCTTTAGGTAGGATTGAAACCGTGGCCAAAACGGGGTTAGACGACAACAACTACAGAAGGCAGAAATTGCAGTGGATGCAGTTAGGAGATTCAGAGTTCCTATCCTGTTGCAGTTACAACCTGACGAAGGCCAGACAAATATTGGATTAGGACCCAGGCGCGGAGCAAACCCTCTCAGGGCTGATGGACCCAGTAGATCTTCCCAGATCACCCGTCTAGGAGAAGGAAAACTCTAAAACTAAACCAAAGGGAAGGGAGGCCTCTCCAGTCTTGGATGACAACCTTCCTAGAGCTGGTGGCTCAAACAAATTACCGGTCTGCAAACCTAAGTTGCTTAAGGAGTAGATAGGCTCTGTCTATCGCTGGCTTCCATACTCCTTCTTTGCCTATTAGTCAGGCGCAGAGACACTATCACAAGTGAATCGACAAAACACTTAGTGGTAGATCTTGTTTCTTGTCTAGGGCATTGAATGCCGTTCCTCCACTCCCGACACATCCCACCCCTCATAACTGGGCACTTGGGAGTGCTAGAGAACCACGCATGCCTATGCAATTAGATTGGGGTGATCTTCTTCTGATGGGCTGAGGGTACCGGATTGATAGTTCCTGGCTGCTGTTTCCGACTGGTAGTACAGGCGCCCTAACCCTTTGGTAGCGCTTAGAGCGGCTGCTCCATCAACAGTTGTATAATATCGGGATGTTTGTAGTGCCATGTCGTGCATGGAAAGGGACCCTGCACTCATCCCCGATGGGCTTTCCTGAGGCCACAGTCCTAGTTGAAGAAAGGTCAGCTAATGGTCTACTTGTGTTGCATGTCTGATACCCTGCATAACCTCTTGTTCAGCTCCCCCTCACCTAACTGAAACTCTTTAAAAACATGATGACAGCACAATCAAAAAATAAGCTTAAACCAGGCCTAGGGACAAACAAATCCAACTTGCCTCATCCCTTGAGGCTTGCATGCACTAACATCCGTGGGCTTAGAACTAATTTAGCTGATGTTGAAGCATTTCTCCTAACAAATACCCTGGATATCTTAGCACTAAGCGAGACTAACCTACATTCCTCCATCCCCTCTAACTACTTTAACATGCCTGGCTATCTCCCACTCTGCCGTAAGGACTCTGACAGACATATGCACGGACTTGGAGTCTACATTCGTAACACCCTCCCCCTGACTAGAGAAACAAACCTAGAAACGGACGATCAAGCCTTTATGTGCTTTAGACTAAACATACAACACAGCATTAGCTACTTTTATTTTCTCTACCACTCTCCCTCGACCCAGGACTGCACCATAATAAACAAAGTCTCTGACAGCATAGACACAGCACTCTCCCTCGACACTAGTGCACAAGTACATGTATTTGGTGACTTTAATGTTCACCACAAAAACTGGCTTGGATTCTCTACTCACACAGATGCAGCGGGCAGCACAACACATAGTTTTGCTATATCTCACTCCCTATCACAAATGGTTACGTTTCCAACTCGTTTCCCTGACCAGCATGAACAACACGCATCACTTCTAGATCTGTTTCTGACTACATTTCCCGAGGTTTGTACAACAAATGCTGACAGCCCACTCGGGAATGCTGACCATGCAGTGATAATGGTAGAAATCGCCCTAAATTCTAGACCCCAAAACTGAAGAGCCAGTGCTCAAAACAACCAGATATTATAAAAAGGCTGAATGGGAAGCCATCAGAGATCTTATCAGAGATGGCCCATGGGGAAATATTTTTTCTCTTCCTGCTGAACAGTGCGCAAATGAGACCACTGAATGGTTCAAAACAGCAATGGAAGCACATGCTCCCATGCGGAAATTTTACAGCAAGCCCCACTCTCCCCAATGGTTTACTTTGACTTGCGCAACTGCCATTGCTCAAAGGCAGCATGCATACCGCAGATTTAACCGACATAAGTCCAGTTCAAACAAACAGAAGTATATAGAAGCTAGAAGTAACGTTAAGAAAGAAATAGTGACAGCTAAGAGAGAATTTACTGAAACCACTAAAAAACGCACCGAAGCACAAAAATTAGGAAATCGTGACTTCTGGAAAATCTACAACAGTGTAGTAAATAATGGGCAATCAACAATTCCCCCGCTAATCAACAATCACAAGGTTGTTTGCTCAGCAACCGACAAGGCTAATATGCTTGCCAGCCGGTTTGCCTCGAACTCCACACTGGACCTTTCCAACCACCCCCTGCCTGACTTTCCTTTGTGGACAGACGCCACGCTAGACGATCTAAAAATCATCCCTGCTCAGGTACACGCTATCATAAAAAACCTTGACACTTCAAAAACATGTGGACCTGATCTCATTCCAGCTGTGCTATTAAAAAAGTGCTCAGCTGAAGTAGTTCCAGTTCTCTCCAAACTCTACAACAAATGCCTTAATGAATCACGCTTTCCGGGCTGTTGGAAAACTGCTTCTGTGGTACCAATATTCAAGAATTCTGGCGAAAGAACTGATCCATCAAATTATCGCCCCATTAGCCTCCTCCCACTTTTCGCTAAAATATTTGAGACCATAATTAACCATGCTCTAGTCCGGCACCTTATAGATGCTAAACTTCTGACTGACAAACAATATGGATTTAAACAAGCCCGTTCCACAGCTGACATCCTCACTGTAATCTCTGAATGTATATACCATTCACTGGACAAAGCGGGGGAGGGCAGAGCGGTAGCTCTAGATATATCTAAGGCTTTTGACAGGGTATGGCACAAGTGTCTCCTCAGAAAAATTAAATCATACAATATCACTGGTAGAATACTTAACATAATTAAATCCTTCTTAGATAAGAGAAAAATCCAGGTAGTCCTCGACGGTCGTACATCTAAACAGTGTGATATAAATGCGGGAGTGCCTCAGGGGTCTATCCTTGGACCTCTATTTTTCCTAATATTTATTAATGACCTCCCCAACAAAACTGCCTCTGAGATGGGTATATATGCTGATGACACTACACTCTATAACAGGCATGACAGGAAAACAAATGAACACATATATAAAGAAATCGCAAAAACACTAGAGGATGACCTCCAATCTGTAGTGGAATGGGGACATAAATGGATGGTCACATTCAATGCTGCCAAGACTAAACTGGTTTCCTTCAATAATTACAAGAAACATTCTCTGCCACCAATAGCAATGGCCAGTGACTCCCTGTATGAGAGTACATCTTTCAAACTGCTTGGCCTAACGTTCACAGGAAACATGAGTTGGAACAATTATATTTAAAACATTGCCAGGGCTGCTGCGAAAAAGGTAGGCTCTCTCTACCGTGCTAGAAAACTACTGACACCTGAAAGTATCCTGTACCTCTATAAGGCCACCATTTGGCCATGTATGGAGTATTGTTGTCACATTTGGGCTGGTGCATCTGCTACTAGTCTCTCGCTCTTAGACAAGGTTCAAAAGAGAGTCGCCAATCTGATAGGCCCTGAACTGGCATCTAAGCTTCAGCCTCTGTCCCATCGACGAAACGTTGCATCCCTCTGCCTGTTCTACAAGTATTTTAATGGTGAATTCTCTGACGAACTGCAGACACTTGTGCCCCCACGACATAGACACCCTCGACAAACCCGACAGGAAGCTAAATCCCACCCCTACACAGTAGAGATCCCTAGATGTAAAAGATCTTTCTACTCCAGTAGTTTCTTCCCCAGAACCGCTAGACTCTGGAATTCCATTCCAGGTTCCTGCTTCCCTAACTGTACTGACATGCAGAAGTTTAAGTGTAACGTGAACCGACATCTTGCTGCCCAAATCCCAACACAGTGCCCCAGTAGTTGCTGCCCCTGATAGTAGCCCCCTACACCAAAGTGGCAATTTGCCTTGTTTGGGGTGAAAATGTAATTAAAAAAAAAAATAGTTTGTCAAAACGTCAGGAAACAACAACTAAAAAAAAAAAGAAAAAATGAGGATAATAATCCGTAATAAATAAAATTAATAAATAGATCTTAGCTATTAGTAAATGTATCTTCTGATAAATATTTAGTACTTACTGATACTGATGATTTTTTAAAACTCAGTTTTCACCTGAAAACAATGGGTATTGCCACTTGGAACTTAAGGGATTGTGTCTAACAGGATGCTATGGAGAGTTGGACAGCAATATGTCTGTTCACACTAGATTTAAACTTTTGTAGGATGGTACAGCCAGAGAAGCATGAATCAGAGAGGGAATTTCAAAATCTGTCAGTTCAAGTTTGACACAATGAAAAGTGCCCCTTTTGGCGGAGCTGGGCTATATATTAATAAACCTTATGCCTAACTTGGTTCTGTACTTATGATGAAGTAAAAACGTGTCATGCATTGCGATTCTGAAAATGTTAGAACATATCAATCAGGTTTGACTGAGGAGTGTTTATGAATATTTGGCAGTGTCAAAGTAATTTGAGAAAGGTCAGGATTGCATGCAGATAGCAGAATTTAAAAACAAAGCATTGCGTTGAAATGCATTATTTTCTCCCTATTTCTCTCTTTCACTCCCTTTCTCTCTCTCTTTCAATGAAGAAAGAGAGAATTGAATATGATTGTATCATTTTAGCCAGTTGAGACTTACATTCTGGGTATGACAAATGCGACATAGCAGTTTAGCTGCATGTGTCTGGTTTCAATTGGTCTTTATTTAAATATGCTCCGTCAGTGTTAAATGTAAAATAAATTATATATTTTTATAAAATATGCATTTGTTCGCATGTAGAAGCATTAAATTTCAGCATGCAGTCCCTGCCATTAATGCTGAGAATGGAAATTTTGCCTGTAACGATGCAATGAAGACTCGAGAAGCGACTCATGCCAGCCGGTTATAGCCGATGACATCTTAACCTGTTGCTGTTTCTATGTGCCTATCATTTTATATTGTGTCTAACACCCGGGGAGTTGGTTGCGTTCCCAGGACATTCCTCAACCAAGTAACCCTCCCTGGAAACGATAGTGTCATACAAGGGAAGAAACTATCAGAGTAGAAAGCTTTCCAGGATCTAGGGACCTCAACAGTGAAGGGATGCGATCTTGCTGTTTGTCGGGTTAAACAGGAATATGTACATTAAGAGGTGCTATGAGTTCATTACAGTACTTGTAAAACAGACACAGGGATGCAACATTGTGATGATGGGACAGAGATTGGCCAATATTAGATTTTATATTCTTTCTTTGGACCCTGTGTAGAAGTGAAAAACTAGTGGCAGATGCACCGGCTCAAAAGTGGCAACAGTATTCCATTTATGGACGAATTATGGCTTTGTAAAGGTATAGTATACTCTCAGGTGTGAATAATTTTCTAGTGCGGTAGAGGGAGCCCACCTTCAATTATTAAAGAAAGATAAATATGAGTATGTGTCATCGTCACAGTATAGGAATTAACAATGTGATGTATGAGAAATTAGAAAACAAAAGATTTTTATACATTAGAAAAAAAAGGGCTTTCATAGATAAAATATGTGCTGGTTTCACTTATCTGTGTAAGGGGCCAGACATGGGAAGCTCGGCCAATAACAGTGTGATTCTAATAGAGAGTAGATGTAGCGCAAAAGAGAAATTGCAACTATTTCTCAGTTAAAGTTCTGGTCACTCTCTTTCTTCACACGGCACAGCGAGGAAAAATGTATTATCTAGTATGTAAAATCAATTGGATTTTTTCAAGTTAGATAAATAACAATATATTTGCTTTTGACTCGCAAGTTTATCCTTTTTTTCTTGGAGCATGTCGCTTTTATTAAAAAAGTGTAATTCGCTTCAGTTACTTTTCCAAAATACTTATTCTACCAAGAAAGATTATTAAGATGGGGTAATTTTGAATAACCTAAAAAGCTCAAAGGGAGATAGCTTGAAAGTGAGATATGCAAAAATGACTTCGCTTTTATTGTTTATAATTATAGTTTTATTTATGTAATAGTTTTGTGTATAATTTAATCATAATTAAATAATTTAAAACAAAAGATAAATTACCAAAATCTGTTTCAACTTTTAAATAAGGCTGTACTATGTGTGTGCATGCGTTCGCACACACATGCATGACATAAGTATACCAGTAATAACCGCCTCCTTTTCTACAAGCGGAATAATTTCTTTGACAAATTATTTATTTTTTCTCTCCAATCCCGACCCTCTCCACAAGACTCCATTAACAAAATTTAGAGAAAAACTTATATTTAAAACTTAGCTGCTTATTTTATATACCCCACTTTTAAGCTCATTTTTACCCAGAAAAACAGCATTTAAAACTTTGGCTTCATTATTTCTGACATGAAATTTTATATAAAAAAAAAAATATTTTATAACAAAACATCAGACCCACTTTTTGTGGAATTTTATTTTTAATTTTGAGCATTTGACATTTGAAATTCTTACATTTTTGTGAAAATAAATAACTTTTAGATAATTGAATATATCATTTGTAAAATTTAATTCAAATATTAATAATTTCTTGTTTAATGATTGATGTTTTGTTTACAATATCTATATAAATAAAACAGATTTAACTGATAAATTCTTTAACTACAGATCACATAACGATGAAATTAACAAGAAATAGTAATCATACACCAAGGATGGTTTATAACGAGTAAAATCTTTGTTTGGATGGATGAATACTATGTACAGAAATATGTCAGCAAATAAAAATGCAGAATGTTGATTTCAACTTGTCAACCTATTTTCATTACTTTTGTGCGCAGATTAATTTATAGATTGAAGTGGTTGAGTTTTAAATCTTTCTGATGTTCCTGTTGATTGCAGGGAACTCGGCTAGAGCACTAAATGTTTTGGTTTTGATTTTAGTTGATGCCACCCAAGTCATTTTTTTAAACTATTGAAATCAGTACTACATATATATATTTCCAAGTTGGTATCTGGGGGCACATTAATTCACTGGGAGAGATGACCCCCCCCCCCCAATCTTCATTAAAACATGCATCTAGGAGAAGGAAATTCTGATGTAAAAACCTGTGGTCTGCTGTGTACTCGTCCTGTGGCAGTCATCTGCACTGACAAAGGTTAGCAGTAATACCAAAAAGTGTGGTTGGTTCTACACAAAATCTTCACCTCAAAATGATCTCTTATTGTCAGATTCAATAAATTGTATTTGACTGTTTTTCTTGAAAAAGATAGAAAAATCTTTTACTTTTTATTATTCTTATTTACATTAAGCCAAAAATCATCTATGTGGATTTCCAAGCAACTTAGTTGTTGTGACGGAAGCTCATACGTCGAAATCGATGGGAAGAGTTCATCATATGTATGTGTATATATATCTATATATCTCTCTCTCTATATATATATATATATCTATATATATCTATATATATATATATATATATATATATATATATATATATAAGAGCAAATAGTTAATAAAACATGTTAAAAAACACTTTGAAAAAGAGTTAAAAACATATTTGATTTGAAAAGGAAACACTAAATAAGTGGATAGTCCTTAATCCGCGGAGTTTCGAAGAAATACTTTCCTTCTCATCAGAGGGCAGGAATTAGCAAAATGCAACTTATTTAGTGTTTTTTAACATGTTTTATTAACTATTTGCTCTTATTATAAGCTCTATCTCCTATTTGGTTTTATCGAGCTTTTACATCTGGTTGAGATTAATTAATTCTTTAATATTTATAATATACTTTAGTTTTACCATCATGGATCATTTTGGTAAATTTAATTGTCATTTTTATTTTATATATATATATATATATATATATATATATATATATATATATATATATATATATATATATATATAAAAAACTATCGATTCATGTGAAATCTTTTTATCATTTTTCTTTTACCTCCTATTCCCCTTACCTCACCCTTTTTTAACCAAGTAAGATCTGTGACTTTTACATCTGGTTGAGATTAATTAATTCTTTAATATTTATAATATACTTTAGTTTTACCATCATGGATCATTTTGGTAAATTTAATTGTCATTTTTATTTTATATATATATATATATATATATATATATATATATATATATATATAAAACTATCGATTCATGTGAAATCTTTTTATCATTTTTCTTTTACCTCCTATTCCCCTTGCCGCACCCTTTTTTAACCAAGTAAGATCTATGACTTACTTGTAGTTTCATTAAATACTTTTACTTGCAAAATCCGATCCTGCATTTCGCTGATTCCTGCCCTCTGATAAGAAGGAGAGTATTTCTTCGAAACTCCGCGGATTAAGGACTATCCACTTATCTTGTGCTTCCTTTCTAAATTAAATATGTTTTTAACTCTTTTTCAAGATGTCTTTTAACGTGTTTTATTAATCATTTGTTCATATATATATATATATATATATATATATATATATATATATATATATGTATATAAATATTCAAAAGAGAATTAACTCTGTAATAATAAATATTAAATCTGCATGAATTTAAATATATTTAAGTATATTTTACAACTAGGCAAGGCCAGAAGCCCCCCCCCCCCGCCCCCTTGCTAGTTAAAGACTAAACCTGCTTTTTACTATTACTATGAGAATAACAATCTAATGACCTGTCCAAATAGCAACAAAAATGCATTCATATTTTGATATTGTAAATTAACACTCTCCGCTACCCCTCCCTAAAAAAATAAGAGATTCTACTATTCTTAGGCGATTACATGTAAACATGCTGAAAAAGTTGTCAGAAAAATGGAAAAAAAAAAAAAATTTAGAATTTAAATTTAACGATCAGTTTCGCATATAAATTTAATGAAAAATGATCTCTTATTTCCGGGTCCTTTTTAAGGTATTTAACTCTAAAAAAATTGCTATGGGATTGTATCGTGGCGGCTGTGGGGGCAGTGATTCTACCTTTTTTAGGTAATTATGCGTGGCTTTACAACCATACAAATTTAATTTAGGGTATGTAGTAAAATATAATAATATAATAAAACAATATGTAATTAACTGCCCTAAAAAGATAGAATGCCTAAGAAGCGGAGTGGGGGGGGATCAAATTACATTAAATTCGAATACAAAAGTGCCTCCCTACTCTAAAATTTAAAATTATTTTTATTTATTTTTCAGAGTGTTCTCATGTAATCACCTGCGATGGTAGTGATGAGGGGAGATGGTTGTGGTCGTGATGATGATAATGATGACCTCATCTTTCTAAAATTACAAAATAAATAGATTTGCATTAAAAAATCACTAAGAATTTTTATTTTTCTGTGTTTTGATAACAATGGTGAAAAGTACAAACTATTCATTTCAAATTGTTTCATTTGACCGATCGACGTTTCGCTTTTTTATTCATTAATCTCATTATATAATCAGATCTTTATGGGAATTCATTTTCAGTTTTATGGCTATAGAAAAAATCAGATCACTGGACTTTGAATATCAAAAAACATATGAAATAAACTTTTTATTGCTGTTTTTTTTTAATTAATAAAACATAACTTTCCTCAACATTGGAATATATCAAATAATACCATAACATCATCTTTTTGCTGTTTTTCTCCAAATTATCAAAATGTGAAATGAAAGTGAAAATTATTTCTGTGCTTTCTGTAAAGAAGGCTTAGCTCGATTATTTGCTGCCCTGAAAGCGGATGGTTTTTGTTAGTTTATATATATATATATATATATATATATATATATGTGTGTGTGTGTGTGTGTGTGTGTGCGCGCGCGCACACACATAGCTATATGCAGGTAGTTTTAACCTTCAAAGTTAAAGATGAAATTAATCATGCGACCCCCTCCCCCACAGAAAGAAATTTTCTAACCATATCTATATTTATGCAGGAGTGAGGGCCATATATGTATATCTGTATCTCTCTTTATATATGAGAGTGTGTAAGTGTGTTTTTAGACATACATACATACATGCATACATACATACATACATACATACATACATGTATACCCATACAATGATGCATATAATCACAGATACACACATGAATACCAACACACACATGCAGAGATACATGCACACACATACACACACATACATGCATACATACATACATACATATATATATATACACACACACATACATGCATACATACATACATACATACATACATACATACATATATATATATATATATATATATATATACAATTATCTGTAATAGGAGATGGTTTACTGATATGATAGAATTTAATCAGAAGGCTTAAACTGAAATTGGCCTCAAAGCTTTTATATAAAATCAATTTTACGTAAATGCATTTTATTTACACACAATAGAAATATTTGTAGTATATATATGTATATATATATATATATATATATACATATATATATATATATATATATATATATATATATATATATATATTCCCGCATTGCTTGTAATAATCTGTGTGTTCGTCTGTGTACATCCGAACAAAGAAACAATAGATTTGATCAAGGTATTTCCACACTTAAATATAAACTAGAAGAATACCCGTCACAAAACATGTAAATTCATTTCAGGAACAGAACGGTTTTATACAAATTTTATGTCCTCTAACGCAGATTAATATCAATATATAATGATACTAAATCTTATGTCTAGAATCCTTATTCCAATTTGGATCAAAATCCATTATCTGATTTTGATTCTAGAAAATTTAAGACTTAAGCTTAAGAAGTCTTAAGAAGAAATTCAGGCAATTCAGTATAATTGATGCCTAACAAGTATGGATTAAATGTAATGCATATCTGATATATGCCAAAAAAAATAAAATAAAATAAAAGTAAAGACTAATCTATAATCTAAGCAGGAAGTAATTTAATAGAGAGTCATCGTTATTTGGATTTGATATGTTGTTTTACAAAACTTTGTCAAAAATATTATTTATTAAACAGAGCTGGATAAAATATACAAAGCATTCTAAGTGGTAGTAACAAGCAAACCCACCATATATATATATAAAGGGGGTTAGAATTGCCTTATCTAAAAAATGCTAGCTTTATTTATGGTGTCTTTTATATATAAAAAAACACACCCAATATCTTGGCTGATGAGGAGACTTTGTTTAAAAAAAAAACTATATGTCAAAATTATTGTCCATGACTTAATGTCTATCGCAAAAAAAAACATTGTTTCCGAAACGATCGTACAAATTATTGGCTTTGTTGTGTTCCTTCTTATGAAACAGATTTTTAATTTTTAATTTTAATTTTAATTTTAAATTATCAATCACCTTACTATATATATATATATATATATATATATATATATATATATATATATATATAAAGCTGAATGTGTGTGTGTGTGTGTGTGTATGTGTGTGTGTGTGTGGTCACGAATAGGCTCCTATATGGTTGACTATTTTAAAAAAACTGATTACATATAATCAGTCAACGATGAGTACTTTTGCTAGTATATATATATATATATATATATATATATATATATATATATATATATATATATATATATATATATATATTTCCCACGAACCTCTGCTATGGTTTTAAATGATCTGAAATAACAGCAAGGGGAAACTTGATTCCAAATATTTCGCAAACGTTATATCTCCCCTCTTTGGTTTTAATGCATAAAGTAAAGTTCACAGTATATAAGGATTATTTGATGCTGGAGATATTCATAATCGTACCCTATTTCCAAAAGAGTGGAGATATAACATGAGAAATATTTGGAATCAAATATCCCCTTGCTCTTATTTCAGATCATTTGAAACTATAGCAGCAAGTTTTAGTCTCCCCTTCATCAAGGCCAGAGGTTTTGGGGAAATATCAGATATTTTGTAATTCATATGCAAAACTAGGAAAACAAATGATTACGATTTAAATATTGGTAAAGGTACAGTTATATTTTCACCTTAAAAAAAATCCTTCTAAATTACCACTTTTCTAGGTTTTCGAGGTTGCTGAAAACGAAAATAACAGTTAAAATTCCAGGAAACGAGTAGTTTCCAAGTCATGGAGAAATTATAGTTTAAAAAGTAGGGGATTACTTTTCTATATTAATCTAACATAAAATGAACACCCACTTTATAGCCACCCTTTTTGGTGTGTGGGGGGGGCCGTTTGTTATGTTTGTAGGAGTGGTGTTTATATGGTAATTGTGGCCTGGTAGACCAACACAAAAAATACTTTAAAAACTTATTTTCAATAAATTTTCGGTTATGCTGAAAACGAATATCGCATTTAAATTTTCAGGAAATAAGTATTTTTCCGGGTATTAAGCTATGTAATTCTTTATGTTATAAGTAGTGGCCATGTTGTATGTGCAAGCATGCACATATTTTGCTTAATATCTGGACAAATACTTATTTCCGGAAAATTTAAATGCGATATTCATTTCCAGCACACCCGAAAACATATGAAAACATGTTTTTTTAAAGTATGTTTTGTGTTGGTCTACCAGGCCACAATAAACACTACCCCTAAAAAAATAACAGACCTCCCCAAAAAGGTGATCATATAGTGCATGCTCATTTTACATTAAGTTAATACAGAAAAGTGATTCCCCACTTTTTGAAACAATAATGTGTGACCTTAAGGGCAAATATCACATAGCCCACTATCCCGCAACTTATGTCCCCGATAGTAACCCCCTACATAAAAGTTGTAATGTATCTTGTTTGGGGTGAAAATGAAATAAAAACACAATTCAGGTCATTAGCTTTCCAATGAGCCTTCATTTGTTAAATTCTGATCAATAGTCGCCGAGATTTCGAGCTTATAAAATTGCCATAAAAGGTGGTATATATATATATATATATATATATATATATATATATATATATATATATATATATATATATATATGTATTTATGTATGTATAGTGGTAGCCAAATTTATGTCAGGTCATGTCATATGCTACTGGTACCATGTAACCTAGTACTACCTGCCTCATGGTCGGGTCACTGGCGACTAAACTGGTTCCCCCACCAGACTTGTTTGGTGAGGAGGGTGGCTAGTCCCCCTGAAGGATTAAAAACAAGACCTTCCAAAGGGCGAATGAACCCTTTTTCGGGGTCAACGGCCAACTAGCACCGTGTGTGTTTGTGTGTATGTGTGTGTTGGGGTGGAGAGGACTCCTGTAAGCCATGGTGAAGGTAACCTTTCTAGGAGAAGCAAATCTCTGATTTAAAAAACCATAAAGTGGGAGACAAGTACCCGCATTAAGCTGGTCTGCAGTTTAACTTGTTTCTGGCTATCTTGCTCTTGCTTGTTGCTGGATCTCAACATTTTGAACCGAGAGAGAGACTTTGCTGTCGTACAAAGCTAAGACTCTGTAACATCATCTGTGTATAGATACTCCCTCAGGCATTTGTCTATAAAAGTGGTCCTGTGGTGATGGAAAAGTTGTGATGCATGGAGGCTTGAAATGCTGGACACAGGTAATAATTGATCTCAATGACCGTCTTCAGTGTCATACCTGCTTGAGCGTGTGAATTCACCAGTAGGACTAAAAGAAAAAGTCATTTTTGGGCTCATTGACTTTAAATGTCTGAGGGAGTGGCACTCGTCTGACAAGACGTTGCAATCATCAGCCAAATTGAATATTGAAATGCTCATATCTTTGACGAGAGGAAACTACATGAAAATTTTGCAGTTTTTTTGAAGATTATAATACTATTATATGGTTAAAATTTTATGGCAATTGGTAAAAAGAATCTATATTTTCAGACCAATAAAATATGTTCAAATTTGTCAACATTTACATATATAATGTCATGGCAAGCCAGTTTTAGTTTTGCTGCTTTGGGGTGAATTTTGCTTAGGGTTTATATATATATATATATATATATATATATATATATATATATATATATATATATATATAATATACAGCATAATTAAGTTGATACATTGATTCCCATAACATCACTGAAGTTAAGCAACATTGGGCCTGGCCAGTATTAAAATTGGTGACCATTTGGAAATTACGGATGCTGTATATGTTCTCTGCTTATCTCGGCGTTGTTTCTAGTCGTTAAGTTGTATATATATATATATATATATATATATATATATATATATATATGTGTGTGTGTGTGTGTGTGTGTGTGTGTGTGTGTGTACAGTGCCGGCAAAAAGAAAGCCCACACTTGTAATTTTTTTAAAAACTGCAAATTTAAGCTAAATTTAATATAACTTTTTAAACAACCTATACCTCATTTGATTCGCCTTTTATTCCTCTATAATTTTACCTGTTCATATTTAACTTTTAATAAATATATTCTAGTGTTCACGTCAATTAAAAAAAAATAACTTCAAATTGAGAAGGTAAAAAGAAAGTCCGCAGCAACAAATTCGCTTAAAACCAGTTTAAATTATCACCCCTAAATCAGTTTAAAATATCCACGAACAGGGAACAAAGCATCTCTAATCGTAATTGTTATTGTTCCAAGTTATACAACGTAACATTTAGTCCATATGTCACAACTTTCTTTTAATGATCGCCAGGAGCTCATTAACCTCCACCTTTCTGGTTTATCCAATCAAGAAATCGTCTGCAATGTGATAAGAAAATGGTACGAAAGACTGTGCAAAAGCACCAAAACACGGGCAGTGTTAATGATGCCCCTAAATCTGGTCGTACTAGAGTTACTTTTAACAGGGAAGACAATGCTATCAAGATCTGCAGCCTAAGAAACAGATTTGAAATGGCTCCAAAAATCTAACAACACTGCAATCTTGTTAAAAAGTGCTCTCTTTCTATTGTCAAGAACAGTCAGAACTTCGTCAGATACAATGAAGATCATGACTCTTCACATTGGTCAAAAGTGCTTTTTAGCGACGAAAGCAAGTTCAGTAGGCTAGGCAGTACATCTGTCAGAGGAAAGATGAAGAATTTAATCCTAGGTGCTCGGTTTCAACGCTGTAAGGTGGTGGAGGTTCAGTTTTTGGTGTGGGGCATTATTAGTATCTGGTCCAGGGTGTATAGTTCGCTTGCAAGGTTGAATTAATTCGACAAGTACATTAATATGTTGACTGCACATTTTCTACCCTACTTTGGTTGGAATTTGGATGATAATTCCATCTTCATGCAGGATAATGCTTTCATTCACACAGCTGGCAATGTCAAGAGGTTCCTGGAAGATCATGATATTCTGTGTTTGGATTGGCCTGCACAATCTCCAGACCTCAATCCTATCGAAAACGTATGGCATTACATCAAGCAACAGCTACGCAATAAAATTTCAAATTTGGAAGAACTTTGGACAAAAAATTAAAGAAAAGTGGAATGCCCTTTCCCTGGAGTATTACTGCAATCTAATTCAAGGAATTCCCAAAAGATTGCAGACTGTCAAATTGCAGACGGGCTATGCTATTAAATATTCACTAGTTCATTGTGTTCCTGTTGTATTTGTGTTGCATTAATGTCCTAAAGTTACATTTGAATAACAATTTTCCATTGTGCGGACTTTCTTTTTGCCTCCTCAATTGGAAGTTATCTTTTTAAACACTAGAATATTTCAATTAAAAGTCAAATATGAACAGGTAAAATTATAGAATAAAAGGTGAATGCTTAAACAGTTACATTAAAATTAACTTAAATTTGCAATTTTTGAAGAAATTACAAGTGCGGACTTTCTTTTTGCGGCCTGTATATATATGTGTGTGTGTGTGTGAGTGTATGTGTATATATATATATATATATATATATATATATGAATGAGTGTATGTGTGTCGATATATACACACCCACATAGTTAAATATTTTAATGTGTGTTTCGTTGATTCAAATAAATATACGATAGATATTTTGATTTTTAAATATTTATCTATCTATATATATATTTATCCATATGTGTGTGTGTATTAT
This sequence comes from Euprymna scolopes, assembly GCF_053919585.1. NCBI lineage: Eukaryota > Metazoa > Mollusca > Cephalopoda > Sepiida > Sepiolidae > Euprymna > Euprymna scolopes. Next base: position 74,105,304 of record NC_136502.1, read on the forward strand.
ATCTTATCTGCATTCTAATATTAATCTATGTCTGCTGCACACAAACCGCTATTTTCTAAGATGCTTTCTTGATTAATCCCAAAACATACGCACAATTGAATATAATTGCAAAACGAAATGAAAAAAAATAATGATGTTATGTGATAGTGTTATTTTAAATCATTCTTTAATTTCAGAAGTAATAACAAACCCATTAGATTGAAGTGCCTATTATCTACCATAAAGCGATGTCATGGAAGGAAAAACAATTATTTTTCTGCAATGTCGGCCTCACATGTATAGAAAGCTTAAAAAAAGAAAACAAAATCTCGACATGATTGAAACTAAACTCGTAAACAGAGCCGTTAATATTTGTTGCTGTAACATAGTTGATATATTCGAAGCTCGTAGGGACTATTTAGATTGTATGTATTAGCCAGGGTCACCGGGAGAGATTAACTAGGAAATGAATGAGAATATAAAACTGGCTGATCCATTCAGTTTCACAGACAAGGTGGCATCATAGACATTTAATCATTAATATCTAAGAAGAAGGAAGGGTGATACTATATAATGCCCTCCTATCCTTACAACTCATATCACTGGAAGAGATTAACTAGAAAATGAATGAGAATATAAACCTAGCTAATCCACTGAACTTTACAGAAAAGGCAACTCTATTAATAGCGAGGGAGAGGAAGAAAGATGAAAGTTCAAAGGAATATATATATTTTCTGGTGGAACTAAGCTGAGAAAAATTGGACAGCTAGGGTTTCCGATCAAGAGTACATATATTCAGGAGATGCTAGCAGTTTAAGACAGATGGGCAACAGAAGTCGACAGTGAATGATCACGATGAGGACATTGGAGACTGAGACTAGGGAGAGATGTCAGAATAAGACAACTGAAATTTGGAGGGCTGAAAGATGAGAATTTAGCTTAGCTGTATCGCCTAGTGACAAGGTCTTCATGACACGCACACCTCAATTCAACAAGTCATTAAGAATTGAACAATTGGGAATAGAGAAAGAATTGATTTATCTCCATCCCATGGCAGGAAGATTAGGTACAAGGCCAGAAAGGTGGGATGTGAAAAGCCAGGGCTTAAAAGGAAGAGCATTCTATCTGAGCAAAAATAGCCTGAGCAGCCAGATGATGACGCTGATGATGATGATGATGATGATGACGACGACGATAAGTGATAAAAATAAACCCGAGGGAAAGTGGGATAAATAAAGACCTGGTCACAGAGAGGTTTGTTTAGAAGTGGTCCTTAAAGCGGTCCAACACATGCCAAGATATAAAACGGCCATCAGATCGATGACAACAATAATGATGATGATGATGATGATGATGAATGATGATGATGATGATGCCGCCGACAACGACGATGATGACGACGATGATGATGATAATGATGAGATAGGTTCGTTTGAAAATCAATTTCTTAAAATCGTCCAATGCTTGCCAGCATATGAAACGGCTGTTAAACAGATGATGATGATGATGATGATGATGATGATGATGATGATGATGATGATGATGAAAGAAAAGGCAAGAAACCACAATAAGGAATTCTGTCATTTTTTTTTTTAAACAAACTTCATCTGTTCTTCTCTGGAGAAAAGAAAATATACAAAGGTAAAAAGCAAAAAAACAAAAAGAAGTAAAGTATTAAGCGGCAGACATATTGCTTTCCGAGGTAAATGCTCACCACTTTCTCGCAGGTCATCTTAGCTGTATGCTGCTCCACATTGTTGTTAGATATTTATCCACTTGCATATTTATTGACGTATTTATCCTCTACACTTCGGACCGTGTGTCACATGATATGTATTGGCTGGAATCTTTTTGAACGACTGCCACAGAAAATAACTTTGTGTCCTTGCCAGGTGAATTGGTCTGGGTGAGTCTAATTACGTTAGAGCTAATTTGTTGATCTTACACTCTCTATTTTTGGCTTTGTGAGGCAAAACAAGGGTCAGTGGGAAAGCAGGAATAATTGGGTGGTGGGGAGGGATCGTTTTACCAGATATTTCTCAGGTGACCTATTCTTCGTATCACCGTATTGGCAACCTTACATATTTTTCGTTAAAGTCATGTTTCATCACTTATGTATAGTTCTTTTCCATTGAAGAATGGTCACACTTTTTATTTTAGGATAGTGTAATACCTCTTTGGGGATTAATTTCTGATTTTGCACAAAAAGCTGAGATTTATTTATGCTGTATATTGTTGCTGTGCTTAAAAAGAAAACAATAAAAAAATTGTATTATCATACAGGGTGGACCGCTAAAGTTGTCCCCCTAAAGAAAACAACACTATAGCTATATTTTAAAACTTTTATTGAAAAAATCAGTTCAGGTAACTTGATTATGTAGTAGAGCTGATATCTATTCAATGCAGTTGCCTTTAGCCCCAATCACTGCCTCAATATCGGAACTGGGAGCATGCCTTTTTCATGTGCCAACAGGAGATCGGTGAATACTCGGCAGATGGCGGTGATCAGGCTGGCTTTGGTGTTGTGGAGGTCATGTTGGTGATGTTCTCAGTGTATGACCAAACAAAGTAGTCCAGTGGATTCAGATTGGGGGATGAGAGGAGCCAGTGAGAAAAGGATGCTAAGTCATAGCATTCCTTCTAAAGCCATACCTGGGTCTCTTTGGACTTGTGGGCCAGCGTCAAGCTGTGCTACCATACCCAGGGACTGCCACCGGCCAGCTGATTGTATCAGGGGATCACCACACTCTTCAGCATATCTAGGTACACTTTGGTGTTGACTTTCAATCCACTTCGAAGACGTGAGGTGGCATGAAAAACCATGCCAAAGACCATAACTGTGGCTGGAAACTTCGTTGAGCTGTGCCTACAAGTGTTGAACCGTCCAGATTTGCATTTTGAGGGTGCTGGCAATGGTCCTGTTATCATACCTTGGATCAATAGAGAGCATGAGTTGCACAGCGACTCATCTCCGATCTCGCTCATTGAACATTGTGTCACTTTCGTTAAAGTCATGTTTCATCACTTATGCATAGTTCTTTTCCATTGAAGAATGCTCACACTTTTTATTTTAGGATAGCGTAATACTTCTTTGGGGATTAATTTCTGATTTTGCACAAAAAACTGAGATTTATTTATGCTGTATATTGTTGCTGTGCTTAAAAGGAAAACAATAAAAAAATTGTATTACCATACAGGGTGGACCGCTAAAGTTGTCCCCCTAAAGAAAACAACACTACAGCTATATTTTAAAACTTTTATTGAAAAAATCAGTTCAGACATGATAGAACTGCTTTTGGGATTTGTACACAACTGGCTAACCAGTAGATGGTTTGCAACAAAAAAAAAGAAAACCCGTTTTCATCAAACGGAAATGGAATAATGTCGTTTTTTTTTTCTATGGCGACAATGTTATCGTTCCACTCCGTACTAAAGCTTAATCAACGTTTGTTTCTCTAAGGACTTTTCCTATACATTTTAATCCCACAAAATAGATGCTAAAATGTCTATCAGTGTTGGTATTGAGTTATGTTTGAAAGCAAATTCTATTTTAATTCTTCTAATAAGCTATAATTTGCAATTAACTCATCAAGTTATTCATCTTTTACTTAGCTTCTATCGCTTTCACTCTCTCTCACTATATTTTATTTGACACTCTTCTCTTATTTCATCCAATATCTATCACTCGTGCATCCATCTCTCTCTCTCTCTCTCTCTCTCTCTCACACACACACACACACACACACACACACACACACACACACACACACACACACACACACACACACACTCTCTCTCTCTCTCTCTCTCTCTCTCTCTCTCTCTCTATCTATCTATCTCTTTTTCTCTATCTCTCTATAAAGGAAATAAAAAAAGGAAAGAATAAAAAGGTTGGAAGAGTTTATTATAAATAAAAGAAAATATCTCCATAAGTAGTAATATTTCTTAACCCATAGCTATATGGCTGAATTTTATTATGGAAATGTATTCAACGATGAAGCATATTCTATATTTAAATGGTGCAAGACAGGATATAAAGTGAAAAGGAAAATAATGCGCCTGTTATCTTCCTTTATAGTAATCTTGTGAACAAGGCCAATTATATTGTTTTTTTTTTATATGTATGAACTGCATTTATTTAATTTTCTTTGATTATTTCATTTAGTGTAGTTCAGAAATAATAAAATTGCATGAAATATTTTTCTTTTTCTTTCTATTACACATAATAAACCGTTTACCCTTTTACCCTTTTTTTTCAGATCTGTCTGTAAAATAGCAAAAGTGAGTGTATTTAAACCAAAAGCCATATATATATATATATATATATATATATATATATATAAACTGTGTCAATCGCTTTATTGCAGATTAGTAAAATTTCAATATTTCACTTAATATATGTCAAAAAAAAAAGTAAAATTTTTATAATCAAATGACTGCTTTAAGGTTAGTTATTTCCCAAAATTTTATTCAAATTCATGCAATATTCACAAAGTTATGACATTTTATTCTTTATCAAGGAATTTCCACTGTCCATCGCTTTATTGCAGGTATCTTAAAATATTGTGTTAGGGCAAAAATACAATGTCTAATCAGGAAAACTTTATTTTTTATTATATTTTTCTGCTAAAGAATAATAAACAAAAGCACATCCAAAGTGCTAAGCCTAAAATAAATGAATTATTTATCTCCATATTCACCATTCTTTGAAATAACTTTAAACAACCCTTTGTCCACCGAAGAAGTCAATTGTTTGATATGAAAAAGAGTTATGGTTCTGGCGACATCAACTTCTTTCCTCCACAAGGTATTCTTTGATGTAAATTGCTCTCCTCTCTCATAAACACCTCTTTTCAATATTGACCAGAGATGTTCAATGGGATTAAGATTTGGAGAACACAGTAGCCAGCTCATGAGGGTTTCTCCAAAGAAGCCCATAGATTCAAGGAAGGCTGCAGTCGCCCTAGCAGAATGGGATAGTGCATTGTCATGCATAAAAATCATCTGAAAGCGACGTGACAATGGTAGGTCATCTAGCCATAGTTACAAATGTTTATCTAAAAAGGCTGTATACATATCGCTTGTAAGTTTTACACCCTCTGGAACTCGGAATGGTCCAATTAACTGATCTCCAATGATTCCCACCCCAAAACATGATGCCTCCACCTCCTTGTTGGCGATGAACTCTGTAAGGGGTTGGAGTTCTGTTTGAGTTCCAAACTTTCGCCCATCCATCCGGACCGTCAAGAGTAGCAAGGGTCTCATCTGTAAATAGGACACGTTGGAAATCCATTTTCATGTAATTCTGTGCCAAGCCATTCATTTTTCCCTATGTTGTTTGCTCAATGGAGGCTTTGAATAGTTTTGATGTTTCTTGCCGTCTCATTCAACACATTACATCGGGCCTGCCTGGATCTTGGAGCGATGCCAGCTCTTGTAAAAATGGAAGCACTGGTGCTGTTTGCGTTTCAGTTGACTTCCCTACAAATTTTCTGAATATCACGATGTGAAAAGTTTCTTTTGGTGCCCTTATCCTTTTTGGATTTGGTGTTGAGGTTGTTCAAGAATGAAGTCAAAGTTCTTGGATCCCTTTCCGGCTCCATAGCTAAATCTTTGATGAACAATCCTTCTGCAAGTTCAGCAACAATCCTTTCCTTTTCGATAACTGTCAATCGCCCCTTTTTTGGCATTTTAAAAGACCTGAAATAAAGCGATAGGCAGTATAAATTACTTGATAATAAATAAAATGTCATAAGTTCGTGAATATCGCATGGATTTTAATAAAATTTTGGGAAATAACTAACCTTGAAACAGTCATTTGATGATACAATTTTCATTTTTTTGTGACGCATATTTAGTGAAATATTGATATTTTACTAATCTGCAATAAAGCGATTGACGCAGTTTATATATATATATATATATATATATATATATATATATATATATATATATATATATATTCCCCTGTTTTTTACAAAATATACCTCCTTATATATATAAGGAGGTATATTTTGTAAAAAACAGGGGAAAATAGGCTCAATACATTAGTAGAGCTAAATATGTTTTTATTATTTCAACCTCCGAGATTTTTACTTAAATCATTACAAGTTGTTTCAATAGACAGGACAATAAAATTATCCTGCCGATTTCGTCAGACGATCTAAATTAGAAGGAAAAAGATTGTACAAATATATAAAAAACAAAACAAGAGTTGACGTGCTGGATAAAGAGAGGAGATGGAGGAGTGAGAGAAAAGAAAAGGAAAAAGAAAAGGGATGGAGGGAGAAATATAGATTACATTTATAGTTAGAACTGAAATTAAAAATTAAGAATAGAAGGAAAGAAATTAAAATGAATTAAAATGAATAGAGGAGATTATTTGTTAAAAGGAGAAATAAAAAAATTAATAGCATATAATATAAAAAAATATCAGCCAATCAGATGGGGCGGATTTTGAGAAGGGAGAATTTATTATTTTTTAATCAGTTTATGGAAAGATTTTGTTATGTGTATGCAGTTATAATGGGTGCAATGTAAGTATTGTAGGGAAATGTAGAATAGGTTCCAGTGTCAACTAGTGGCAGTGGGAGGATTAAATATTTATAGAGAAAAATAGGGACTCTTTCCTCTATAGATTGTGATGGATATATATATATATATATATATATATATATATATATATATATATATATATATATATATATATATATATATATAAAATAAAAATTACAATTAAATTGACCAAAATGATCCAAGATGGTTAAATTAAAGTATATTATAAATATTAAAGAATTAATATTCATGAAGTAATTAATTAATTAAAGAATTAATCCATTCATGTGTAATCACCTTTTTCTTCACCATATTATCTCTGCTTCACTTTTTTTGTTTTCAAGTAAGATCTTTGACTTACTTGTTGTTTCATCAAATACTTTTGCATGCAAAATCCGATCCCGCATTTTGCTAATTCCTACCCTCTGATGAGAAGGAAAGTATTTCTTCGAAACTCCACGGATTAAGGACTATCCACTTATCTAATGTTTCCTTTTCAGATTAAATATGTTTTTAACTCATTCCAAAGTGTTTTTTAACATGTTTTATTAACTGTTTGCTCGTATATATATATATATATATATATATATATATATATATATATATATATATATATATATAAGATATACAAAGGGCAGGCGGTACTTATAACCCCTAGGCCATTGAACTGCATTGTCAAATGCCAGACGCTCAATTGTTCACACAGAGAATATTGCACTTATATGCTAGTGGCAGTTTGTTATTTATACCAAAAAGGGGAGCATAATAAGTCATCCACGGACAGAGCATTTCGCTTATACATCTAATATATAGAAGGCTATATATCTGTCTGTCTGTCACTATATTTTCAAACTTTGTCTCCTCTGAAACTAAAGTCGCAGAGTGGTGCTAATGGCATCAAATGATTGGATTTTTACGGACCATTCTTTTATGGGTATTTAGCTGGTTTAAATAGTTTTTAAGGGGTCAAAAATGGGTCAAAATTGAAAAATCGTTATACATTTTGTACATTAATCTTATTTTATTTTTATTTTTTAATTTTTAACAGGTTTATATGTGTGTCACGTTGGTACATTGGTAACGTCACCAGCTTTGAATGCTGTAGTTTTACTTTCGGTTTCAATTCCAGCTGATGGAACCCAAATACTTTTTTTAAAACTTTTTAAATCAGAACTCTATAATAATATACACGAAATCTGGACAAATTTAAATATCATATTTAAGCATATTTTATGATCGGGCAAAGCCAGGCAAAGCCAGGCAAAGCCAGACGTCTTCCCTTCCCCCGCTGGTATATATATATATATATATATATATATATATATATATATATATATATATATATATATATATATATTATAAGAATGCCCGTTTTAGAACGAGTAAAATTAATTCCACAAACAGAGCAGTTTTGCATTATTGATAGGTAAACTTACCAAAATTAAAATCAAAGTCTGATTATACTAAATATTTTGTCTATGATGTTTATTTTAATTTTGATTAAAATTATTAGATGATTGAAATTCTACAAAATGTTTCAAATTTAAGCTTTAGATGTTTTACAAAATAAGTTAAATTCGGGGAATATCACTTGATATTTAACGATAGATCAAATTCAATGTAAATCTGAAATATTTTATTGTTAAAATGTCACAAAAATCCCATTTATCCTCCTTTACATAAAACTAAATTAAAATAAATATAGTTTATTCCTTATGCCGAGGAGATGTGTTCCAAAAGTTATTGGGTCCTGGATATGATCTTAAACTATATCCGATGGTGAGGCCTCAGCTTGCGGGCTTTGGGGAGTGTGAAGCCACCCTTTAATTGCCATTGCTCCCAGGTCTACTCTGACCTGGAGTGGTAGTACCTGTTAGGGTTCCAACTATGGGTTAAATAGAAACCAACTTGAAAAAAAAAATATTCTATTAAAAATCTTTTCTTCAAAATAACTGTATTCGGCATTAAATAACCTGAAAAGGGTTGATATGCCGTAAAACAAAAACAACCAACCAACCAGCTAAAAGTTATAATGATGGATTTATTAGTTTAGGAACGAATCCTGTACATAGAAATATATGAACATATATAAATAGATGTGTGTGCATGTGTTGTATAGGTGTGTATGCTTATTTATTAAATGTTTACGTTTTCTGATAAGCATATTATTCATTTATATGCAGATGATAAAATTTGTATCATATGCATATAAACATGATCCAACTCATTGCTATGTCAAAATGAAATGTATAAAACTATAATCATCATAACAATTATAAATGAATGTCTTTTCCTTTTGAGGTCAGTGGTTCATGTAAGCGTTGTACGCATGTCAGGCAAAAGGAGCATGCTCAATCAGAATAACAGTATCTGACAAGGTCGGAACCTTTTCATCTTGAAATTACCATAAATTAATCCACACGTCAGACAGTAGAGTTGGTCGGCTTCATGACTTTCTCGTATGTTTCATTTTGTCAGTGGTCTGATTGCTCTAGTTTTGCAGGGAATTTACTCATAAGCTTCATCATCTTCTCGAATGGTTGTGATGGTAGAAGCGGCGGAAGAAAGAGGTGCATAGTAATTCTCCCATTTTCATTGAAGAATGTTTTGAAATTAGTCCAATTAAAAAAAAAAAGAAGCATTTTGAGGTTTAGATGCGAGTGCTTAAAAGTAGAGTTTAGGTTGGAAATTTGCCACATAATTTAAAAATGATGTGAAAGAGGGGAAAATTCCATTAAATGGAAGAGTACAGTGAGAGGGGTGTGAACAGGAAGTAGAATCATGGAAGGAAGTTGGATTTTCTACATGGTGAGATAGAGAGGAATGTATACGGTTTTATATGTGTATACATGTGGTGGAAGTATAGGGGCAGGACAGAAAGCAGAGGATTGCAATAGAGCTCTTACAACCAGACACCACCTACATCTGTGGCATCTGCAACAGAGGCTGTCAATCCACAATAGGCTTACACGTTTGTAGCAGACACTCCATTGTCTTCTGATAAGGATGTCCACAAACGAGACATGAGAGTGGATAGCATTGATTCAACAGGCTGAGAGTTTGTAGAAGAAGACTACAGCAGCTGGAGAAGAGTTGTAAAGACATGCCCCAAGAGGAGTGAGAAGAGTGGGAAATCAACAGTGAAGGGAGAGAATAGAATGCAAATGGCAGAGGCTGCAACAGCGTTCTCATAACCAGACAACACCGACATTTGTGGCATCTGTAACAGAGTCTGTTTATTCAGTATAGACTTGCATAGTCACAGCAGAGGCTGTAATTCGCCAACAGTCTAATCTGACATATTAGGTTGGTGCAAAAATAATATCGTTTTTATACATATAGTTGAACATAAAAAAACGACATTATTTTTTGCACCAACCGAATACAAAACTCTATTGTCTACTGAGATAGATGCATGTCAACAATACATTTATGCTATCAAGAATTCTAAAATCCCAAATATATTATTCAAGCTCAATTAAGTTTATGTTTCTTTATCAATAACTTTTATGAATGCTGCTTCTGAAGAAGAGGAAGAAGAAGAAGAAGAAGAAGAAAAAGAAGAAGAAGAAGTCACCACTGTACGCACAGAAATTTGACTAGTTGATTCTTCCTAAAGTCAATTTTTAGTATTTACATAACTAACAATTCTCTCTGCTAGGTTCATAAGAGTAGTGGTTGATGGGCAGAGATCAGAAGCTCACAGTATTAATGCTGGAGTCCCTCAGGGGTTCATCTTGGGCCTAACTTTCTTCCTGATCTACATCAATGATCTCCCAAATCATATCCTAAGATCATTCGTAGACATATATGCTGACAGCACTACAATCTATGGCAACACTTCAAAGGCTGTAAACGACCAAGTTCTCTCTGATTCTCTCTCCTCTGATCTTCATCACATGGTGCAATGGGGAAAGAGGTGGCTGGTTAATTTTAATGCATCTAAAACCAAGCTTCTATACATCATCAACTCTCTGATCCTCGTCTGGTATCAATTAAAATGAATGGCTTGGGGATGCTCCATATTTTGACAAGCTTCTAGGCCTGACCTTTACTCCTGATCTGCAATGGAACACATACATCAAATCCCTTGCCAAGGCCACTGGAAAAATGGTTGGATCGTTCTAATGCTCCAGTAGATATTTCACTGCTGATGCAATTCTCTATCTATATAAGAGCTAAATATGTCCAAGGATGGAGTACAGTTGACACATCTGGGCAGGAGATGCTAGAAGCAGTTTATTCTGCCTTGACAAAATAAACTTTGTAGCCTAGTGGGAGATGCCCTTTTCTCTTCCCTGCAACCCCTTTCTCACAGAAGAGACGTTGCAAGCCTGTTTCTGCTTTTTTTTTCATGGCAAGTGCTCGTCTGAGCGCCAATCTATGGTCCCCTTGGCCTGACTTTCATGAAAAACACTTGTCTATCTGAAACCACTATCAATAATTTCCCCTACTCTTTATCTGTGTCTAAACCTAAATATAGATTCCATGAACAAAGCTTCTTTCTTTGAACTGCACGTCTGTGGAACTCTGTTCCATTTTCCTGCTTTTCAACTGACTACAATATGGTCGTCTTCAAGTCCAACATGAATAAGTTCTTGATGAGCCATCCCTCTAAGTAATCCAATTTACTAAATTTCCACTACTAACGATTACTACGGTATTTTCCCACTGACTATTGTACATTCATTTACCCTTATCCTCGAATAGCCTCTGGGCCTTGTTAAGTGGTGACTCCTTTTATAAAAACAAATTTTTTTTTTAAATAATAAAGGCGGGGGGAACCATAAAAAATGCCACTTATGGTAGCGTTTATAAAATTCACAATCTTTTCTTCAATCCAACCACATTTGATACAAATACATTTCAATCTGTGCCAAATGTGTCCACCTTATTTCAATCATGAATGTCTAACAGTCTTTGTTTTATCACTTTAGTGATATGTGGGGAAACTTTGCTGATCGTCTCATCAGTAGGAGTTGTGATTCTGAAATTGGATTCACATTTACTGAAATTACCCCACCCTCAGTGTATCTGTCGGATTATCTCAATGATAATTTCTATCAAAACAACACCGAGATTATTTTTGAACTGAAGAGGGGCATAATAGTCCAAATCAGAACAGTGCTACGAGAGGAGTCTCCAAATTTATTGACATCTCCAGGTGTGGTGGTAAAATAAAATTTGTATATTTATTTATTTATTTTTCGGACTGTTATCCTCATCTTCATTGTTGTTTCACGACGTTTCGACCAACTATTCCTCTGACCTTCATTAGGTGATTAACCGCGATGGGATAGAAATGCTGAGTCTCTTAACTTTATCCTCAGTAATTATTGCCTTCCATAGTTGTTGTCTCACCAGGGTTTGGCCAACTAATCCTCTGGTTGGCTTTTGGGTAGGATTGAAACTGCTATCTTCAGACAATGCTCATCTGGAACCGTAGAGATTTGATGATGCTATCCACTGTTCCACAGGCCCCGAAAACAGTTAAGATACTCAGTGTTTCTATCTCATTGTGATTAACCACCTGACAAAGGCCAGAAAAATAATTGGCCGAAACATTGTGAAACAACAACTATGAAGATGAGGATAACAGTCCAATAATAAATAAAACAAAGACTGTTGGGTATTTATGATTGAAACTTGGTGGATGAGTAAGTTAGACGCAGACTAGTTCATTTGTACAAAAAATAATTGGAAATTTTATTAAAGATTTCATGGGTGGCATTTTTTGGGGGAGGATCAACCTGTATTTAATTACTTTATATTGCCTGACCTTTTGACCTTAAAAGTACAACTACTTCCTATTGTCTACTCTATAATACATCAATCTACGTCATTTTTTAATTTTTCACCAATCACAAAATATCATTGTTGTCCAATTTTTGTTAGAATTTCAACTCACAATTCTTTTTAAACATTTTTACAAATCAGTATTTCTTATTTATCCCTTGTTCGCCTTACTGATGTTAATAAGTGAATACTCCTATTATTAATCTCTTTCCAAAAGTAATTATTTTTTCTTTTTTAAGTTTATTATTATTATTATTATTATTATTATTATTATTATTTCATAGTAGTCTCAACTTTTGGATGTTTTAGTTCAATTTTCAGGTTTACTTTTACTTTAGACATTCAAGCTATACCTTTACACTTTCGCCTTTTGCAAAATTGGAAAATAAATTGTTTCGTCAATCTGATTAAACAGTTTATGGTGGCTTTTCGTTATGGCTCCAAGAATTCGAATTACAATGAGAATCGCCTTGACTTCTTTACATTTCCAACTAATTCCAATTTCAGATCTTGATATTTATTTATTTTGTTCTTTCTCTTGCACTCTGGTGTCGAAATGACAGGCTATGTTAATGATTGAGCAAGTTCTCTTGTTTATGTTCAGAAAAATTTTGCGAGGTTTGAAATGTTCAAGGACCTTATCAGTTTGTGTGCGTATATCCCAAAGAAGTGTGACGCTGCCGTTTAATTTTATTACTACTGGCTTATGCTCATACCACTTGTTATTGCGGTCGAATGCATAGATGTTACATATATTCCATTTATTATTGTTTTGTTTTATTATTACTCACTAGGAGTTTTCACACAGCTTAACATCAAAGATTTCTCTTTGAAAGCAACTTATTTCATATGCAGCTTCGAGCCGAGATGACTTCACTGGAATTACCAACCTGAGTCTCCCCTGTTTCCAACATATTATTACATTATTAGAGAGTAGGGTGGCTCCTGGCCTTGCCGGGTCGTAAAATACGTTCAAATATATTTTAATTCATGCAGATATCGTATTTATTATTACAGAGCTAATTCTCTATTGAATGTTATATTGTACCTAATATATAGTTACTGATTTCAAAATTAAAAAAAAAAATGCTTGAGTGCGATTAGCTGGAATCGAAACCAAAACATTTAGAACTCCAGGCGCGTTTCCTTTCGATGTAGTTATCAAAAGATAGGTATGAAAGATTTAATAATAAACAACTTGAAGAGATTGATTGAATTTGGGCATGTGCCGAAAGAAATAAAAATATGTCAGCAAAGTGAAATGAAGTTAGCATATATGTGTAAAACATCTACTCAAACAAAGATGTTATTCGTTATAAACCATCCTTTGTATATGGTTATGTATTTACTATTAACTTCAGTGTTACGTGACCAGTAGCTTAAGAGTTTATTCGTTAAATATTTACACCCAGACAGACACACCCACATACATCTACTGTTTTATTTATATAGATGAAACTGTCCTAGGATGAGTATTCCAGCTAGTAGTTCCATATATTTAAAACAAAATTAATGTGCAATAAAGATTTTTGGATTTTGTATTGTTTAATTAATTTGATACGATTGCAAATTGTCACAAGCTGTGCACTAAGCTGCCGTGCTCTACTTCTGTCACATGAGATATTTTATTAAAAACAAAAACAAAAAAAAAAAAGAAACCTAGAAATTGTACTCAGTTTCTACAGGATAATCCTCTGTATAAGAATGAAAAATCAATATCATATTTAAACTCGCTCGATAATTAGAATTTGTATAAACTTTACAATTATTAAACTAGATATTTAGATGAAAACAATAAATAAATAGTCTCAAGTAATCAAAAACAATATAAAAAACCTATTCCAATTATTTTTTTATATTTGAGTATAAATCTTTTTTCATCTAATATGATACAATATTAAATTTAAACAAAAGTTACATTAAAAATATCAGTGAATTAAATTAATGACAAGAAAACAATTAATAAATAGTTTCAAGATATATAACAACAGCAATTATTGAAATTATGAAAAAAAAAATCCCTTAAAATCAGTTAAATTAAAAGATAGAATATTTTGAGTTTGGTTTCAATGTTTTACAATATGCAAACTCATTTTGGTTGTTTAATTATTTTTATTTATATACTGAGTTATCACTTACGAAGGCCAAAATCCACTCGAGAATAAAGGTTACTGAAATTGTCAATTTCACGATGAAGAATACTATAAAAGGATTTAAAACAATGAATGGAATGAGCAAAAGAGGAGGGCTTGACAAATATTTTTGGTATTTCTTAAGAATTTGAACCAAATAGTTCGTTTAAACCCTGACCCTGACCTAACTCTAACCTAACCCTAACTTACCCTAACCTAAGTTTTATATTTATTTTGGTAATGGTTTAGATTGGTTCAAATTCTGTAGAAGCACTGTATTTTTCACCATTGAACTTGAAGACGACCATTTTGTGGTCTGCAGAAACTCATCATTTTGACCCCATTCCACTACAGACTGGAAGTCTTCCTCTAGGGTTTCTGCTATTGCCTTGCATATGAGTTTATTTGTTTTCCCTTCGTGCCTGTTATAGAGTGTGGTGTCATTAGCAAATGTACCCATCTCAAAGACTATTTTATCAGGGAGGTCATTTATGAATATCAGGAATAATAAAGATCCAAGGATCGATCCCTGAGGTACACTCACATTTATATCTCTTGTTTAAAAAGGATTTAATTATGTTAAGTATTCGTCCATGGGATCTGATTGTCATGAGAAGACCATCATTCCATACCCTGTCAAAAGCCTTAGATATATTTAAAGTTACTGCCCTCCTCTCCTCTGCCTTATCCAGTGCATGATATATAGGTTCAGAAATTACAGTTAGAATTGTACTTGAGAAGGCATGATTTTCAGATCATCTAGTGTGGTTTCTGTCTGCAAAGAAAAATCAGGGAGGGAGTGGTTTGCTGGGTCCAAGGTAGTGTTTGAGACAAACTGACGGGAAAGCATGTTAGCTTTCTTGATTACTGTGCAAACAACCTCATGATTGTTAGATAGTTGGGGAATTATTGATTGCCCATTATTTACTAGGCTGTTGTAGATTTTCCAGAAAGTTCCTAATTTCTGCGCTTCAATGCGTTTTCTGGTGGTTTCGGTATATTCTCTCTTAGCTGTCACTACTTCTTTATTACAATTACTTCTAGCTTCTATCAGCTTTTGTCGGATAAATTTGCAGTATGCATGTTGCCTCTGAGCAATGGCAGCTGCTCAAGTAGACCATTGAGGAGTAAACCATTGGGGAGAGTGTGGTTTGCTATAGAACTTCTGTGTGGGAACATGTGCTTCAGTTGTTGCTTCGAACCATTCAGTCATCTCATTTGCGCACTATTCCGCAGGAAGAGAAAAGATATTTCCGGATGGGGCATCTCTGATGTGATCTCTAATGGCATCCCTGTCAGCCTTATTGTAGTACATTGTCGTTTTGAGCAATCGCTCTTCAACTTCGGGTCGAGAGTTTAAAGTGATGTCTCATTATCACAGCATGATCAGCATTCCCGAGTGGGCAATGGGCATTTGTTACACAATACTCTGGAATTGGTGTCAGAAATAGATCCAGAAGTGAAGCTTGCTGGTCCTGACGATCTGAAAGACGGGTCAGGAATGTTACTATTTGTCAAGGAATGGGATATAGAAAAGTTATGGATGATACTACTAGCTGTGTTAGTGGAGTTAGAGAAGCCAAGCCAATTACTGTGGTGGGCGTTAAAGTCACCAAATACATGTATTTGGGTGCAATATCAAGAGAGAGTGCTACATCTATTTTTTCAGAGGCATGATTAATTAGAGTACAGTCCTGGATCTATGGAGAGTGATAAAAAATATAGGTAGCTAACGCTATGTTGTACAGTTAGCTTAAAGCACATGAAGGACTGGTTACCTGACTCTATTTTAGATTCCCTAGTTATGGGGAGGGTGTTACGAATATAGACTCCAAGTCTGTGCATGTGTCTATCAGAGTCTTTACAACAAAGTGAAAGATAACCAGACATATTAAAGATGTTAGAGGGGATGGAGGAGTGCAGATTAGTTTCACTTAGTTCTAAGATATTCGGGGAGTTAGAAGAAATAATTCTACATCATCTAAGTTAGTTCTAAGTCCCCGGATATTTGTAAATGCAAGCCTCAAGGAAGAAGGCAAATTGTTCGAGTGTGTCTAGTTTGAACGTTATTTTGGGTTGAGCTGTCAGTTCATTTTATTTTGTAGTTTCAGACTTAGGTTGAGGTGCTAGATGAAACGGATGAGCATAGCCACCATCATACAACACAAGTAGACCATCAGTTGATTCCTTATCCACAGGAATGTGGCAACAAGAATGCCTACCAGAGATGAATGCAGGGTCCCTTTCCATGCACAACATGGCACTACAAATATCCTGATATTATACAACTGATGATACAGCAGCTGCTCTAAGCACTACCAAAGAGTACTGTCAGGCAGAAGCAGCAGCCAGCAACTGTCAAACCAGTACCCTCAAACCTGCCGGACAGGAGTGGTCCAGTCCAATCATGTTAACATACATGATAAACAAGCACCCACAAGATGGGGAAGAGAATAAGGTGGATGTGGGGGATGGCATTCATTACTCTAGTCAGGAAACAAGGCTAAGCACTGGGCATCTCTAATAAGTCCCTGTTACTGCACCTCTGCTCCTAGTTAATAGGCAAAGAAGGAATATGGAAGCTGGGTGATAGGCAGAGTCTATTTACTCCTTAAGCAGTTTAGGTTTGCAAACCAGTGATTTGATCGAGTCACTAGCTCAAGGGAGGTTGTCGTCCAAGACTGAGGAGGCCTCCCTCCCCCATTTGGTGTCAAGACATATGAGGTCAGTTTTCCTTCTCCTAGATGGATAACCGGACCAGATTTACAGGTCCATCAGCACCGAGAGGGATATCCCTGTGGTTGGTTTCACAGCCAGGTATTTCTATGCCCTCGCATGGGTAGTTAGGATTAATAGAGTTAGTATCAGAGAGAATTAGTATCTGCTTTGAAGTTACACTCCTCAGAATAGGATTAAGTTTGGAAAATGTGGTTACGTTTTGAATGGAGGTATGTATGAGTATGGGGTGTGGATTTAAGGTTAATATTTACTAGGGTTCAGCAAAGATTAAATATAGTTTGTAGATTAATAAATAAATCGGAAAAATTATAGTATGAAGGATTAAGGTACGATTCAAAATATGCTTTAGGTGTTAGTTTTCATGTAAAGACAATCAGCAGTACTTTCACCCAGCTAAGGGAAAGAAAGATATAGTTGCTACTTAATATAGATCATAAAAGATTAAAAAAAAAGCCATGTCGATACATTTTTAAAAGTCTCTCTCTCTCTCTCTCTCTCTCTCTCTCTCTCTCTCTCTCTCTCTCTCTCTCTCTCTTTGCCACATGCTTTTTTCCTCTGCTCTTTATTCTTCTTCTTCCAAAGATCCTGCTATGACATCATACTGGGTCATTTGCATATGTGTCGTTGACTTCGTTACACATGTAGGTATTTATTTGCTTCCCCACGAAAAACAAAATGTGACACAAAGTCGTTTTTAATGTGGGAGAAAACCAGTTCCCCCAAAACGGGGCACTCTGGAAGTATGCAAATATAAAATTGCCATATAGAAGGGTTTCTTCTCCATTGACTAAGGACAAATTAAGTTGAGTGTAGCATCAGAACAGATACTACACTTTGATCCTAGCCTGTGCCTGAGCTTTGTATTAGGTTAACAAAAAGGTTCTTGCAGAATTTTTTATTTTGATTTCAAATGATATATTTTCAAATAAGTTTTCGTTATAATACCTTTATTTTATATATCATTTTAAACATCGTTTTTCGATCTATCTAATCATTTAAATTACAATCGTTTTAAAAGAATTATGTCTTCTTTTCAGAAAGTTGAATACAAGATGGGAAAAAAGCAATTCGCACAATTTTCTTATTTCAATTCAAACTGAAACAGCTTGTGGTATCAATGGCCCAGGAACCACTACTGAATGCACTGCACAATGGTGATTTAAGAAATTTTGTGGCGGCGACAAGAGTCTTGTAGATGATGGGCATAGTATCCAATTATCGGATGTTGACAACGATCAATTAAGAGCCTTAGCCGAACCCAATCCATGCACAACTGTTCGAGAACTTGCTTCTGAATTAGACGTAACATATACGACGATTTCCAACCAGTTGAAAGAGATGGCAAAGACAAAAAAACTTGATAAATGGGTATTTCACGAATTGAACGACAACCAAAAGAAATGCTGTTATGAAGTGTTATCTTCCCTTCTTTTATGCAAAACTTGCGATGAAAAGTGGGTTCTTTAAGACAATCAGCATTGATCAGCTCAGTGGTTAGATGCCGACAAAGCTCCACGACACTTTCTGAAGCCAAAGTTGCACCAAAGGAAGATCATGCTGACTATTTCGTGTTTTTTTTAATGGATGAAATGACTCAGAAACGTCGATAACAACACCCAGCATTAGTCAGCAAAAAAGGCTCAATTTTCCCCCACAACACACTGCCAAACCGACCCTGCAGAAGTTGAACGAATTGGGCTACGAAACTTTGCCTTATCCTCCATACTATCCAGACCTCTCACCTACCAATTACCACTTTTTCAAGCATCTCAACAACTTTCTGCGTGAGAAATGCCTCAAAAACCTAAGCGATATAAAAAAAACACCTTCAACGACTTCACCACCACCAAAACACAAAATTTTTACGTTACTGGCATAAATCGACTTGTTTTGCAAAAGTGTGTTGTTTGAGCCGAGGAATGTTCATCTGAATGTAAAAGTTTTTTTTCTAATTTTTATATATATATATATATAGTTGTAATCGGACTGACCACAATTGCATAACATAGTTATCTTCACAAACGATGGATCATCATCATCATCATCATCACCACCACCACCACCACTCTATATAAATATATATGATTTGATGGTTTATTTCATATAAAAATTATATTTGGAGATAAAAATATATGTAATAGGTTCCATCAGCTAAACATTTTTGCATTTTAAAAGGAAGAAAGTTATAAAATCGTTTATTCACAAAAAAATCAATATGATAAATGACATAACTTTTCGCGTTCCGTCATTTAGAGTTCCAGCCGCGTTCCCTACCGTTTGAGCTCAGTTGACAGATAGATAAGAAAGATTCAAAATTAAATGACTTCTAGCTATGATTGCATATGCATGTGCATAATACTTAAGCGAAATATGTTAGCAAGTTGAACATTTTGCATTTGATCTTGCTAACATATTTCTGTACGCATTATTCATCCATCCATGGCCTACTATACATACGGCCCCGTATGTTACATGAGAGGCCACGTTTCTAAGAGGCCATTGTTTTTATTATGGAAAACTGTGTAAGCTCCAGCCGCATACAATGTTGAAAATTTCAAAGAGAAGTAACTCAAACGTAGTTTATATTAACTCTTGAAATAATGAATAATAAACTTTTATTTAAATATTTTTATATTATTTCATTCTTAAAATACATGTTTTTATCCATATAAAATGTTTTTCACCGCCTTTATTCCTGTTAATTTACAGAACAAAAGTACAATAGAGTAACCTCCCTTGATTTTTTCAAAGACGTAAGCGATCTTTATGTTTACAACCATTTTTGCGATCTCTACTTGTTGAATTTTTTCTACCCGTTTTAAATATTGTAAAAAATATATATCTTTTTAAAAATATTGTTTAAGTTTTGTTACAGTTTGCTTAACAAAATGGTGAATAAATGCGTTGCATTTGGCTGCAAAACTGGTTATAAAAACCACGAAAATCTATCAATTTTTCATTTTCCACATGGCAAACCCAACCTGTTTGAAAAATGGACAAAATTTATAAATTGCGCTGATTGGATTGCAACAAAAATTTCAGTTTCATGTATAAAACATTTTGAGGAAAAATTTATTTTAAAAAGGAAAAGAAATAAGTTAAATTGGTCCCTACATCCAATACCAACAATTCATTCACCGTTAGTGAACATTAAGCCATCTCTTCTACCTACATAAAACACAATGAGAAAAGCCCCAAAGGATTGAAATTACCAAGATGATGAACTACCAAATTTTCTTTCAGCAGATATTATTATGAGTTTCGAAGATTTGGAAGAAACAAAGTGTTGCCCCACTGGTTTCAGTTTAAAAAAAAATGAAAAATATGTATGGATTTTCCGGATGGATTTTGAGACGAATTTCCATTACTGAAAGAGTGCATTCGGATTGACAACAATTTACACGTTCCACTTCAGTATTATAGAAATCCAATACCATTACCACATTGGTTTGTGAAGGGTCACAATGCAAAACTTACAAGGTATAGCATGTTAGAAAATTTCCCCTCTTCCCTATTCAACATTGTAGCAGAACCTCCAAATTCCATTCTAAAAGAACTATACAAATTTCAACATTTTAAACCTAAGGGTCGCCCTTCATTTTCTGTTGAACTAATCAGATTCTCTTTATTATTGTGCTATACTTCTCCTCAAACATATAAACTACTGGTTGAGCAATTACCATTTCCTTCATTTTCTTCATTAGAAAAAATACAAAAAGGTGATGTAGAATCTATAACTGCTGCAAAATCTCTTGGGAAAAGGTAAACTTTCTCAGGATTGTATCTTTATGTTGAAATGTACCTTCAAAAGGGAACTCAGTTTCATGGTGGGAAGTATGTTGGTGCTGATGAAACTGGCAACTTATATAAAGGTATCATGATATTTATGATTTCAGGGTTGAAGGAGACGGTACCAACTGTAGTTAAAGTCTGTCCTGAAGTGACTGTTACTGGTGACTGGCTCGCTCAGGAGATAATTGCATGAATTGTACAGCTTTTAAATGCAGGATTTAATATAAGGGCTGTAGTTGCAGACAACCATTCTGCAAATGTAAATGCCTTTAAAATTTTATTAAACAAATTTGAAGGAGATAAAAAACATTTTATTACTTATCAAGATTCTCCAAACAATTTTTTTTCTTTTTTGACACTGTTCATTTGTTGAAGAATATTCGAAACAGTTTACTAAACGAAAGTTTGTGTTTCCTTCTTTCGATTTCAATACTTTGGACCTTCATTTGTCTTCCCCGTCAGGAGTTTTATCTTTGTCTGATATACGTAAAATATATGACAAGAACAGAGTTTTGGATGCTACATTACGAAAAGCACCAAAACTAACTTTCAAGGCATTACATCCCGATGACAATAAGCAAAGTGTCAATTTGGCTATTGCTGTATTCCACGAGACAACAATTGCTGCTTGTAAAAGCTACTTTTCAGAACGGACCGACATTGCAAATTTTCTTAAATTGATATGGTGCTGGTGGACTATAGGCAATTCTAATCAAAGATTTACCCCTAATTTTTTGAATAATGCTGTTACTACAAGTAATGATAAAATCAATTTTTACCAAACATTTTCTAACTGGGTTGAGTCTTGGTAAAAAATTTCTGACTTTTGCCTCACTGCACAGACTAGCAAGGCATTTGTCACAACTTTGAGAGCACAAGTGATGCTTATGAAAGAACTGTTGAATGATGGGTATGAATTCTCACTCGTAGATTTCAAAGTGATCCCCTTGAAAAGCAATTTTCACAGTATCATCCAATGAGCGGAGGGAGATTTTTAGTGGGTCTTCGTGAGATTTATAGCAGTGAAGAGATTTTAATCTGTAGATCCCTTAAAAAAAATATTAACATTTGGCAGGAAAATTTCAATCCATTGTCAAAGAATGAAAATTATAATAATCTTCTGGATATTTTGTCCAAACATGAGTCAGACATAAATGAACTATGTTTATCACCTGACAGCAAAGAAGTAGCATATTCAATTGCTGGTTATGTTGCAAAAAAACCTTTTGAAGCGCTTTAACTGTGATATTTGTTCTACTTTTATGGTTGGCAATGATACGGAGATCATTGAGAATCATTATCTTAATTCATTATCTCGAGGAGGTTTGACAATTACATCCACTCAGATTGCTGGATTTATTTGTTCTTGCTTTGCAATTTTGGATTTTTATTCCTGACATGGTGCACTGCTTAGGTGAGGGGAGAACAATGAAATTTCAAAAAACGTACAGATTTTGGTGAGCCGTGTACTAATCCAGCCCCCAATATGCATTTAGTAAATGCTTCTGCATAATCTGCAACACCGCATACATGATTACTAGGAGTAGGACAACAGCATATTTATTTCATTGTTTTGAATCTCGAGTGTGTATCCGTTAATATCTTATATGCTTTTATATAGAGTGATGTGGTTCTTGGTTGATTAACTGTGTCTAACTGTGTTGGATATATATTCGAGAGTCAAAACAATGAAAAGAATATGCTGTTATCATAGCCCTAGTGATTACACAACAAAATAGCAGGTAGAGTTTTGTTCTTAAAGATGCGGTGAAGCGCATCAAGATATGCCCACAAGTCATCGCTTATCAAGGCTTAAAGGCTACTGGAGGATAAGGGTTAATGAGTGTCAGGTGAGAAAACACTGTGATGAAAAGGAAGAAATTGATTATTTTAGAGGACGGCTCAACAAGAACTTGTTTACGTTGGGCTTGAAAACGCCCATGCTGTAGTCAACTGTGAAGCAGCCCTGCAGTATTGTGTTGTTGATTAGATATGCAATAGCTTAATAAATAGTTTCATTTTGATACATTTTTAATATTTCGTTTATTTTCATAAATAATTTAATTAAAAAATCCATAAAAACAATTTATTTTGCTGATATGATAAAAAAAAAAATCATTTTTATTCTTTTTTTTTAGTATCCAACCATTAGCACTTTATTTTATATCATAAAAAAAACTATAGCTTTGTTCTGAAATATGTAGCGAATCTCTCTGCAATATACACATGCATCGGTGGATTGATGTTTATTCTGTTGTCTGTTTGACAAAATATGTAAAAATAAATACACCTAATAAACATCCATAACCTTAACCCATCTAGAGGAGGGTATTCTTCCAGTAAATTTATGAAAGCATTGAAAAAATAAAATGAAAACAGCTTTGGGTTTATTACCAGCTGAGACACACACAGATTTCATGGCTCAACTCTACGCATGAATAACAATTGATTTTCTTGGAAAATTCTATACCGTTTTAGTTTCAACTGATGCTGGCCTGAATATTTCTGTTTTATTTTTTTATAGTAAATATCTTGGATGACGCTCGCTGTCAAATAAAAAGTTCTTGATCTTTTTTTTTTTTTTCACTTCTTTTGTGAAGTTTCCAGTATTCTGGCAACGGTATTTTGTTAGAGACATTAGTGCTTAGATTTAATTCTTTATCCAGTTTTGTGATGTAGGGTGCTGTCTTGGACTCTGGGTGGGGAAACGCCAAGCAATGTCTCACACCTGCTATCCATGAAATGACATTAGACAAGTTGGATGCAGTATATAACTCCACTACTTGAGAACAAAACTCTATCTAGAGCTCTATTATTTTGTGGTTTTATAGATTATATTAAAATATTTGCTAAATGTATTTTCAGACCTGGGTTTCCACTCATTGCACACTTTCAAAAACTATCTTATGCAAATCTGTGATATTCTCACTGTTAAAGCATCCCTTTATCAATGGTCATCACAGGAACTGCAACTACCCATAAAAATATGGAGGTATTTTTGTTGAATGTTTACTCCTCTCAATCTGCCATGCATATTAACAGTATGTGGCTCTTCGTCATGCATAGATGGTCATTCACTAAAGAGAGGCTGCGTTTTCTGCATCACATAGTGCTGAGATGGAGATGAGACACTTGTCATGCACTCAAACTCTATCTTCCTAGATCTACTATACTAGTGTCTGGCATATCCAAATGCGCTATGAAGTCGATGCAAGAGACGATATGCTATACATGGCCGAACCGCCTGAAACACAGAGTACATAAGGCATCCATAATCTCATTAATTTTTACAAACCGCCCTGAAAAAGGTCAAGTGAGCTTATCCAATGAAAAACCGAGTCGCCAAAAGAGATGCGAGTGAGTGGACAACACCAAATTGGAAGAAAAAAATAGAAAGTTTCACTGAGTTTCAAAAGATCCATTGCAAAAATAAGAAGTGCTTATTCTTGTGACAAGGATAATGAACAATTTTAGGCTGGAAGTATTCATCTAGGTATTATAGCACTACAAACCAGTTTGTAGGGCTCTTTATAGGGCTCTTTATAGGGTTCTGGTTTACACCAGGAGTGAGAAGTCAGCATCAGAATCTATTATTTTATGGTCATCTGTGTGTGTGGCAAACAAAGATATGCAGACCCACAAATCAATAGAGTGAAAGTGACAACGTTGCTTTCGCACCATTCTTTTGTGTGTTCTGGGCGAAACTTTCCCTAACTTTGCATGTAATCATCAAACCTTGATGCACACGGTGTGATGAGTAAAAACCTGCAACCTTACAGGTTAATCAATAGCAGCAACCGACAAGAAAGACTTCATGCAGACTGTGCACAATCTCCTTGAGCTTCATGGAGAAGTTTGACTCGCTTAACAAACAAACAATTTAACATCTCATCCTTATCACAGAAAGTGGCTTCAATATGACATAATTTAATAATAATTTAAGCCTAAGCTCAACCATCAGTTGGGTGTAAAACGCCCTGGCATCTATGGCAGATATTATGCATGGTATCCAAATGCATTATAGAGTTTATACGATAGTTGACACTAGTGTACATCATATTTATGAATTTTACCATTCTGAACTGACTTTTGAATTTCAAGTTCTTTATTAATAAATAAGCTAATTCGAGTGTACATCATCATCATCATCATCATTGGTTTAGTGAGGTGACGATGTTTGGGTGGGTAACAACAGGGACTGACAATCTGGTGTGACAAATTCAAATCCAGAGTCCATAGAACTACTTTCACTTAGAGATGTTAGCAACCTTCATGTATCACCACCTACAAGAATGCTAACAACAGAATCAAGTCAACAAAATCGTATGATGCTGATTCACAAAAATTTATATTTTTACATTTGCTTTACATGCTGGCATGTGTTGGACGGCTTTTAAAAATTGGTTTCTAAACTAACATATCCCTGGCCAGGTCTTTATTTATTCCTTTTTCTCTCAAATCCATCCTTATCATTTTCTTTCATGTTTCCTTGGTTTTCCCCTTTAACTGGCCTTACTACCTCAGGTGTTTTACATCTACTAATACAAGAACCCTCATCCATTCTTTCAATCTAACCAAACCAATGAAGTCTACTGTTCTGCACACATATATACTTTCAAGATTTAATCTTCCTCTGAGGTTATCAGATCTAAACCTGTCTTTAAGATTCACATTCCACATTCATCATATCATTCTTATATCATTTCCCTTCATGCAACACATGTCTTCAACCATCACTAGTCAGGTTTCATTTCCATACATCCTCACACTGCATACACATGCCTGATAGACTCTTCACTTGATCAACAATAGTAATACTCTGCTGATCAATAATGCCAAAAGTTCCCTGAACTTAGTCTGTCCATTCCTAAGTCTTGCAATCACACTATCACCTGCTTGCCCCTCCCTGTGCTCCATAATAACAAAACTTCTGAACAACCTCAGTAGCTTTGACATTCAAATATACTTTCTCCACATCTGAGTACTGATGCTTCTCCATTTTGTACAAATCAAAATAAATAATTACAACAACTAACTATTCATACTATCAGCCCATCCAGATACAAGTATGTTTCTAGCTTGGATATGAAACCTATTTTATTGATTGAAGACATTACAAAATGATGGCTCATTTTTCCATTTGCATTTATCATATTAGCAATCGTTCATCAATCACTACTCATCAAACTTTTTGGACATGAATATTTGTTTAACATAATCTTTAAAAAATTTGATTTAATAATAAGTTACTACTTTTAAAAGCTAAAAATCCATAAATTGCCAGCTGAATGATGATGAATATTATGAGAAGAAGATTTAAAATTATGAAACGTATGAATGAAATTTGATAATTTATGAGTGTTTATTTACATTGAATTTGAAGATGACCGTATCAGGGAAGAAATCTTGTGGCAGTGTGTTCGAATGATAGAAAGTATTTAGAAATATACTCTGCTCATAGAACTTACGTTTGATGTTAGGCACACGAATGCAGAAAGAAATTTTTTTTAATTTACATTTTTTATTATTTATACTAAATAAGCCAGCAAACTGCATTTTTAGGTTGATCTGAAAGTCCATGTGCGCCATCTTCTTGGTCGATTGCCTATTTTTATGCACTTTTCCACTATTCTTTTCAGACAAAAAACAAAACAAAACAAAACAAAACAACCCCCCCCTCAAAAATTGAAAATATTATGAAACTCAAACATAAAATCGTTTTACCAAATTAAATGGACTCGGCATTAAATGACCCAAAAGGGTTGATATACCATAGAACAAAGCAATGCAAACAATACCGTCATCAAAACAAAGCTGCTACTATGTATACATATACATGTTATCACCATCCCTCCTGAAAAATACCACGACCCCCTCCCATTTCTCGTTGGAATGGATACAGTCTGATGAAGATTAAGCATGTTAGATTACGAAGTAATGAAGGATTATCTGTTGGAAATAACTTAGTTTTGTTCCATAATAGTCTTTTCACGAATGGTAATTGGTGCCATCAATCAATGGCAAGAATTGAGAATGAGATCAATAAAACGACCAAACGTTCAGAGATTTTAGATGTTTTCACACTTTTTGTTCTGGTTTTCATTCCTACCAAAGCCATTCTGAAGATGGAGTAAAAACAGAATGTATACTTGGCGCATGCTCCAAAGCATCCTCATTTTTTTTAGAGTAAAACAAGTAAGAGAGCAACTATATTTATTACTAATAGAGATTTGCTATCTGCCTGTGTGAAACCGAAACTATACTATTACCTCCACATTTGAAGTCGAACCTATACTATTGGAAACTATTTAATTAGCTTCTTCCAAAGGCAGAAGTTCCATGGGAGTATGAAATTCACAAGCAGTTCCCAGTCGCATATATTCTCATGTTAGGAGAGATGACAACGTTAGAATTTTACAACTCTTGCAGAGAGGTGTCGACGTCCTCCTACATACAGCGCCTGGAATTCCCAAATTGGTCACCCTCCTGGTACTGACCAGGCTCAGCATTGCTTAACTTTGGTGATCTAATGAGAACCTGTGTGTCAACATGATTATGTCGTATATACTATACCTATACTATTGCTATTGTTTAATACTTTACTATATTATTTCAAACTAATATACTCGCTCAAAGTAGAGGTAGTGTAGTATCTGTTCTATTGAGATCATCTTTGCTTTTGAGAGTAGTCTAGTTTTGTTCCTGTTCTCAATCTTTCCAGGCTTTACATTTGCTTTTAGGGATAGTGTATTATCTGTTCTGCTGTCATGAAACCATCCTCTCAATCACTAACTTTGGGGGAGGGGGTTAGTATAATATGTCCGTTTGTTATGATATCATCCTCCTATGCTTTACTACCTCTTCTTTTGGAGGGGGTCAGTGTAGTATATGTTTATTTGTCGTATATAGTACCAATAATAAAGTCATTCTCTTTCTTGAATCTTTATGATTAACAACTTTTGTGCTAAGAAATCATGTTTGATTCTCATTCGTCATTTTTGTTTGTTTGTTCATCATTGGTCTCCATTCTTAAGAACAATGATGTATTTCGATTCAGTTTCTTCAAAAAATCATTACATCTGTTTACGAACATTTTTTAAATAAACCGTTTTCAATAATGACTTACATAGCATCATCATCAGCAGTTCTCTAGCATTAAAACGACGCCTCCGTTAAGTCTCACAAGACAATAGATACCCCTTGTAAGGGTGATTGTGTGTGTAATTGTGAAACAAAGGTTGCTAATCCCCAATCATACCTCTCTTGAATCGACACTGCTTGAGTCCACTGGCAAGGAGAAGTCTAGGACGATTGGAAACAATGCCTAAATAAGCAGAGAGCACATACAGCACCTGGAATTCCCAAATGGTCGCCCATTTTAGTATTGACCAGGCTCAACGTTGCTTAACTAGTGATCTAAGGCGAACCGGTGTGTCAGAGTGATTATGTCGTATCGATCTTTCTTATTAAGCTCAAACAAATAACACGGTTTCTTTCTCTGGCTTTAAGGCAGTACAATAAATCCATTGAGAGATAGTTAAACGATTTCAGTAACTGATTTTGACACAACTTTTTTTTCTCTTTTTATTAAACATTTACATTTTTCATTGTAGAAATTAAAACATTGCATAAACTGCAAATATTTATAGTTTAATTAGTTCTATTAATAACTTAATAACCAAACCCTACTGTAGTAATGAAATTTAATTTTAAAATTTAAATTTAAAAACAAAATAATATTTTAGAAAAAAGAATTTGTATAGTTTAATAAAAAAAGCAAAAAGCAAAAAAAAAAAAAAAATGAAAGTAAAAACATTCCCGAGGAACACTGGGTAAGTACAGTTAGCAATTATACTACCATTAACAATTACTAGTGATATCCCTTGGAGTTTGAGTGATAACAAGTTTTCCCAGGTTTTCAACACTCTTACCTATTTCGATAATTTTTGCAAATCATTTTACATTAGCACAACAGCCATTTATCGCTGATTTCTCATTCGCAACGACCGTTGTTTTCTTTGGAATTTGAGCCTCTCTAAGTTTACAGGACTCTCTGCACCCCACCAGTGGAGGTCTAGTTGGCACTTTCTCTCTTCGTTCTTTCCATCCTCCATAACCGTTCACAACCATTTTCGTGGCAGCAGTTGTGGTGTGTAGATTTTCTTTGAAAAGTGAGGATCAAATTATAGGATTTCTGTCAGTTTTACTTTCCTTGGCTTCGTGTTATATTTTTTCTATGTTTTTGTTTTGTTTCTATTTCTTTTTCCATTGCTTCCAACGTAATAGATGTATTGAGACTAAAGCCACTTTCAGGACTGCCAGCAAACCATTGTAAAAAAGTAATAAAGAATGCAAGAGATTTGTATGCTCAGTCTGTCAAGTCCAAAGTAGCTGAGCAGCGGCTTGGTTCCCACCAGTTTTGGCAAATAGCAAACAGGATCCTGAACAGAAGCGTGTGCTCTATTCCAACTATCATCAATGGACCTGAAGTCATCTCGTCAGCATCAGACAAAACCAAATTCTTTGCCAAGAACTTTGCAGCTAATTCTACTTTTTGCGACCAAGGCCGCCAATCCCCAATATTTCCTCCTGTATCAGAAAACACACTATGTGATATACAAATATCTGCACGTGATGTTGCCAAGCTAATCAAAAACCTTGATTCCAGTAAAGAAACTCAAAACTTCAACCAGACCTAGTGCGCATACTAACAAAACTGTTTAAACATTATCTTAAGGAGAATTGCTTCCCTGATGGGAAGCAATTCTCCTTAAGATAATGGAAAATCTCATAAGATAATGGAAAATCTCATCAGTTTGCCCTGTATTTAAGAATTCAGGTGATCGGTCATCTCCTTCTCAGTACAGGCCAATAAGTCTCCTGTGCGTCATGAATAAGTTGCTGGAATCTGTGTTAAATAGAGAAGTAATTTCAGCAAAAATAACCTTCTTAGTGACACACAATATGGTTTCCGTTCTTCTAGATCTACAGCAGATCTGCTTACAGTTATATCTCATAGGATTAGCGAATCTCTTGATGGAGGCAACCTTTCTAGAGCAATTGCTCTTGACATATCAAAGGCCTTTGATAGGGTATGGCATAAAGGTTTACTTCACAAGATCTCTAGCTATGGTATAGCTGGAAATGTCTTCTCAGTTATTAAATCATTTCTCTCTGATAGGCTCTTAAGAGTAGTAGTTGATGGGCAGAAATCAGAAGCTTACAGTATTAATGCTGGAGTCCATCAGGGGTCCATCCTGGGCCCAACTCTCTTCCTGATCTACATTAATGATCTTCCAAATCACATCCTTACATCATTCGTAGACATTTATGCTGATGACACTATTATCTATAGTAGCACATCTAAGACTGTAAACAACCAAGTTCTCTCCGATTCTCTCTCCTCTGATTTTAAGCATGTGGTACAGTGGGGAAAGGAGTGGCTTGTTACTTTTAATGTGTTTAAAACCAAGCTTTTATCTTTACATCATCAACACTCTGATCCCCATCTGGCATCAATTGAAATGAATGGCTCTCGTCTTGAGTAGGCCTCATGTTTTGACAAGCTTCTGGGCTTGACCTTTACTCCTTATCTGAAATGGAACACGTACATCAAATCCCTTTCCAAGGCCGCTGGAAAAATGGTCGGATCCTTCTATTGATCCAGTAGATATCTCACTGCTGATGCAATTCTCTATCTGTATAAGAGCCAGGTACATCCAAGGATGGAATACTGTTGCCACATCTGGGCAGGAGCTGCAAGAAAGGACTTGTCCTGCCTTAATA
Source organism: Euprymna scolopes (assembly GCF_053919585.1). Classification (NCBI taxonomy): domain Eukaryota; kingdom Metazoa; phylum Mollusca; class Cephalopoda; order Sepiida; family Sepiolidae; genus Euprymna; species Euprymna scolopes. Next base: position 74,136,083 of record NC_136502.1, read on the forward strand.
GATTTCAAAATAGACTTCGTAGTCTCATAGGAGATGTCCTTTTCTCTTCTCTGTAACCTCTATCTCACAGAAGAGATGGTGCGAGTTTGTCTCTGCTTTGTCGTTATTTTCATGGCAAGTGCTCGACTGAGCTTCAATCTATGGTCCCCCTCGCGATACTTTCACAAGAAACACCCGTCTAGCTGAAAACACTATCAATAATTCCCTCCACTCTTTATTTGTGCCTAAACCTAAAAGTAGATTCCATGAACAAAGCTTCTTTCTTAGAAGTGCACGTCTGTGGAACTGTCTTTTGTTTTCTTGCTTTCCAGCTGACTACAATTTGATTGTCTTCAAGTCCAACGTAAACAAGTTTTTGATGAGCCGTTCCATTTAAGTTAACAAATTTGCCGAATTTCCATTACTAACGATTACTATATTGTCCAATTGACTACTGTACACCCTTTAACCCTTATCTCCGAGCGGTCTCTGGGCCTTGATAAGTGGTGATGCCTATGTAAAAAAAAAAAATTATATGTGATTGGTTTACGTTTGTAGTTTATGAAGGTTGATTTTCACATTCAAGGATTTTCCTTAAGATTTCGGCTGTTTTCAACACGGCCATCTCAATCTTTGCTTTGATTCCAATTTCTCCTAGTCTTTTTTTTCCATGTTTTCTTAGGATTGTTTCATGTGCTTCTACAGTTATTGATATTATATAGAATGAAATTGCCTAAACGTATTATGATATAAACTATTATTAATATTATCTCTATTATAAGTTGCTTTGATAATTTCCACTGTATGATCTCAATCTTTCCTTTGCTTCCAATTTCTCCTAGTCTTTTTTTCCATGTTTTCTTAGGATTGTTTCATGTGCTTCTACAGTTATTGATATTATATAGAATGAAATTGCCTAAACGTATTATTATATAGACTATTATTAATATTATCTCTATTATAAGTTGCTTCGATAATTTCCACAATTGATTTATTTTTACGGTGTATCATTTTTAAAAAACTGTTTTGTTAAGTGTTTGTTTTCCTAAGATGAAAGACTCTTTGAGAAATATTTCTACTTCATGTTTTTTTTTATTTTATTATCTTTTTACTTCCATTTTGTTTATGCCGTTTTTCTTTTTGCCGGCATGTCAAAGGTTGTTTTTCATTGTGCGCTTTCATTATTGCTTTTTATATCATTCTAGATTTCTAGCTTCAGATGCAAAACAAAAGGACAGTCAGGTTCCTCTGTTTATAACAACCAACCATATTTTCTTCTGACGCTTGTCTAGTGCGCGTTATCTCCGAGATCGGAAGCAAGATAGAAAAATACGCACACGTCTATATTTCGGTAGCATATCCTTATTCAGATATGTTTCATTGAATAAAAGAGACGATCTTGTGTCGGTCAGATTCTTCTGTTTATAAAAAACAGCCACATGAAAAAACAGCCATATAAAAAAAAAAAAACAGGAATATAAAAAAACAACTATATAAAAAACAACCATATATTTTTCACCTCTTGTCTGATGCGCATGATCTCCCAAATCGGAAGTAAGATAGGAAAAAATATATCTATATTATATTTATATTAGTCTGTCTGTTTGTCTGTCCTTTCCACTTTTCTTGGAAACTACTTGGCTGAAATGTCGTATGGATCTTTGTTTTTATAAGATGCAGCGAATTAAGTGTTATGATATCCGTTCGGTGCACAGCTATAGATTAATATATATATATATATATATATATATATATATATATATATATATATATATATATATATATATGTGTATTTTATTCCATTTTCAACCCAAACAAGGCACATTGCCACTTTGTTGTAGGGGGCTACTATCGGGGACATAAGCATCAGGGGTACTGTGTAGGAAGTTGGGCAGCAAGATGTCGGTTCACGTTGCACTTGAACTTCTGCATGTCAGTGCAGTCGGGGAAGCAGGAACCTGGAAGGGAATTCCAAAGTTTAGTTGTCCTGGGGAAGAAACTACTTGAGTAGAAGGCTCTCTTACATCTAGGGATCTCTACTGTGAAGGGGTGGGATTTAGCTGCTTGTCGAGTTTGTCGGGAGTATTTACGTCGAGGAGGCACAAGTGCTTGCAGTTCGTCAGAACATTCACTGTTAAAGTACTTGTAGAACAGGTAGAGGGATGCACCATTTCGTCGATGGGACAGAGGCTGAAGTTTAGCTGACAGTTCAGGACCTATCAGATTGGCGACTCTCTTTTGAACCTTGTCTAGGAGCGAGAGACTAGTGGCAGATGCATCAGCCCAAATATGACAACAATACTCCATACATGGGCAAATGGTGGCCTTATAGAGGTACAGGATACTTTCAGGTGTCAGTAGTTTTCTAGCATGGCAGAGAGAACCCACCTTCTTTGCAGCGGCCCTGGCAATGTTCTCAATGTAATTGTTCCAACTCATGTTTCCTGTAAACGTTAGGCCAAGGAGTTTAAAAGATCTACTTTCAGATAAAGAGTCATTGGCCATTGCTATTGGCGGTAGGGAAGGGTTCTTATAATTATTGAAGGAAACAAGTTTAGTCTTGGTAACATTGAAGGTGACCATCCATTTTTGTCCCCATTCCACTACGGATCGGAGGTCATCCTCTTGTGTTTCTGCCATTTCTTTAGATATGTGTTCATTTGTTTTCCTGTCATGTCTGTTATAGAGCATGGTGTCATCAGCATACATACCCATCTCACAGACAATTTTGTCAGGGAGGTCATTTATGAGTATTAAGAATAGCAGAGGTCCAAGGATAGACCCCTAAGGCACTCCCGCATTTATATCATATTGTTTAGATGTACGACCGTCAAGGACAACCTGGATTTTTCTCTTATCCAAGAAGGATCTAATTGTGTTATGTATTCTTCCAGTGATGCCGTATGATCTAATTTTCTTGAAGACCCTCATGCCATACCCTGTCAAAAGCCTTAGATATATCTAGAGCTACCGCTCTACCCTCCCCCCACTTTGTCCAGTGACTGGTATATACGTTCTGAGATTACAGTTAGGATGTCTGCTGTGGAATGGGCTTGCCTAAATCCATATTGTTGGTCAGTCAGAAGTTTAGCATAAAAGGAGGGGGTCGTAAAGACATAGGTTTTGATACTCAAAAATTTTACCCTAAGCAAAATATGATGAAAGTAAAGATACTTTTTGCGAAAATATATTTTTTCATATCAACTTTGTTTCCATTCGTAGCCAATATACAATATACAATATACAAGAAATAAATGTTACCATAGTCAATAAAAAGTTACTTTTATGGTAGAAAAGTTCATTGGTTTGTATTTTTAAGTAGTTTGTAAAAAAAAATTTTTTTTTTAAATCACGAACCGATTTATAAAAAAATCGAAATGGCAGTGAATTTGAAATGGAGAACCCTGTTTTCAATTTGAAGGAGGGGCACGACACAATATGATTCAACTCAAAAAAATAAATAAAAGCTAACGTGAATTAAGATTAAAGTTGAGGTGTTATTGTGGATCCTCACCCCTTTTAAAAAACCTTGTTAAACTTTGTGACATATTTACATTCTATGGATGTTAGGCGCGAACAAACACCCAATAATTTTATTATACCATATTTCTTCAAGCTGAAACATAATTATCAAAGTATACTTACGCAAATAGATATGAAAAGTCTTTGTTAAAGTTTGTGCCATATTTCCATGGAGTACAGGCGCGAACGCAGACCCCCACAATTTTATTATACTATCCCTATTTTGTAGAAACATACTTATCAAAGTATTCTTATGTACATCTATATCAAAAACCCTTGTAAACGTTTTTTTTTTTAAATTTTTTATTTCCATACTTTGGGGGCCAGGCGCGAATGCAGACCCGACAATTTTTATGAACCACCGTTCTGCCAGATCAAACATACCCATTCCAGATCCTCGATACATCTTCTATCATTAAATGTGACCACACACACACACACACACACACACACACACACACACACACACAGACGTTCAGCTTTATATTATATATATACTAGCAAAAGCACCCGTCGTTGACCGTGTTCAAAAACAGCCTACAGAAAATGGACTCTGATTTATGAAAGTATGATAGATTATGAAAAGGAAGGGTTGCAAAGAGACAGCTTCGAATTTGGAGGTATCAAAACCAAAGCAAAATATGATGAAAGTAAAAATAAAATAGATAAACCCCATAATTTATTATACCATACCTGTTCACACTGAAACACTTATCACAATATTCTGTGGATCTATATTAAAAAAACCTTGTAAAACTTTGTGACATATTTCCATTCTATGGAAGAATGGACACCCCATAATTTTATTATACCATATTTCTTCAAACTGAAACATGATTATCAACGTATACTTATGCAAATAGATATGAAAAGTCTTTCTAGAAGTGTAAGCCATGTTTAGTTTCAGATGGTTCGTTGTTTTAAACAAGTCTTCAGAGGTGACTGGTTTGCAGTAGACAGAACAGTTTCTGATGGTTCGTTGTTACACACAAGTCCTGAGAGGTTACTTGTTTGCAGTAGACAGTTCCACAGAGCAAAATATTCTTACCGTGTCGAGACGGAAAAAAAAAACATGTGAAATTGCTCCAGAAAAGGTTTAATATTTATGAAGCAATTCTGGTTTCTGATTGGTTGGTAGCAGAACGTGAATTAATTCGATTCGTCAGTTCCTAGCAGCATCGTTTATAAATAGAATCGTCCGACTGTGTGGGATCATACCCCATTAATCTCTTGAGATGATGGGATGTGTCTCCTAGCGGCCTCGGCTGCATGGAGATAGGGTAGTACCAGTCAAGGATTCGTCACTTGACACTCAGCCCAACAGGTGAGGGGCCGGGAACCGGCCCAGCACCTGTTGGACTGAGGTACACCGCCTGGGTAATACCTAGGAGGTCCACCCTCCCAGGCCTTGCCACCGGGCTTTCCGGTGGGGCAAGTTTATTGCTTGCTGCCTGAGGCGCCCTGACCGGGGAATGCCGACGGGGTTACTCAGGCAATTTTTAAAATTGCAGGAGTGCCCCTCCTTTAGGGGAGCCTGCGGGGTTCCCACTTTCCGGCCTTGTGCCACATTTTGCTGAGGTGGGCAGCAAATAAATATCTACCCCATTAATCTCTTGAGATGATGGGATGTGTCTCCTAGCGGCCTCGGCTGCATGGAGATAGGGTAGTACCAGTCAAGGATTCGTCACTTGACACTCAGCCCAACAGGTGAGGGGCCGGGAACCGGCCCAGCACCTGTTGGACTGAGGTACACCGCCTGGGTAATACCTAGGAGGTCCACCCTCCCAGGCCTTGCCACCGGGCTTTCCGGTGGGGCAAGTTTATTGCTTGCTGCCTGAGGCGCCCCGACCGGGGAATGCCGACGGGGTTACTCAGGCAATTTTTAAAATTGCAGGAGTGCCCCTCCTTTAGGGGAGCCTGCGGGGTTCCCACTTTCCGGCCTTGTGCCACATTTTGCTGAGGTGGGCAGCAAATAAATATCTACCCCATTACTCTCTTGAGATGATGGGATGTGTCTCCTAGCGGCTTCGGCTGCATGGAGACAGGGTAGTACCAGTCAAGGATTCGTCACTTGACACTCAGCCCAACAGGTGAGGGGCCGGGAACCGGCCCAGCACCTGTTGGACTGAGGTACACCGCCTGGGTAATACCTAGGAGGTCCACCCTCCCAGGCCTTGCCACCGGGCTTTCCGGTGGGGCAAGTTTATTGCTTGCTGCCTGAGGCGCCCCGACCGGGGAATGCCGACGGGGTTACTCAGGCAATTTTTAAAATTGCAGGAGTGCCCCTCCTTTAGGGGAGCCTGCGGGGTTCCCACTTTCCGGCCTTGTGCCACATAATGCTGAGGTGGGCAGCATTTAAATAACTACCCCATTACAACACTCTTGTGATGGGATGTGTCTCCTAGCAGCTTCGGCTGCAGGGAGACAGGGTAGTACCAGTCAAGGATTCGTCACTTGACACTCAGCCCAACAGGTGAGGGGCCGGGAACCGGCCCAGCACTTGTTGGACTGAGGTACGCCGCCTGGGTAATACCTAGCACTTGTTGGACTGAGGTACGCCGCCTGCCACCCCAGGCCTTGCCACCGGGCTTTCCGGTGGGGCAAGTTTATTGCTTGCTGCCTGAGGCGCCCCGACCGGGGAATGCCGACGGGGTTACTCAGGCAATTTTTACAATTGCAGGAGTGCCCCTTCTTTAGGGGAGCCTGCGAGGTCCCCACTTTCCAGCCTTGTGCCGCATTTTGCTGAGGTGGGCAGCAATGAAATATTTACCCCATTTCAAGTCCAAAATATTGCAACATCCTCCCTATTTTTTATAATGGGGAAGTCCCTTGTGTTCGTTCTGCTCAAAAATAAATATATATTTTTATATTCAATTATACATGACAAAAATTAGAAATCATTTGGATCCTAGAATTTTAGCATGCAAAAAGACGCCATTTTTAATTGTATTCAAATGTCAAAACAGATACGTGTACAGAGAAGAGAAATAAAAGAAATGGAAAGTATTTTAACCTTAAAAAGGGGTGGGTATGTGAAAAAAGAAGCAATTTCTTAAATTTTATTATGCAGTTTTGTAAAAAAGCGAAAAGAAAAGAAAAACGCATACATATAAATAAATATACATGCAATATGTACCCGTTTAAAGAGTTTTTTTTTGTTAATGAAAACAATGCAAAAAAAAGATAGGACATTTTTGAAAAATAAGAAAGAAAACTAATGTGCAAAAAAAATAAAAATAAAAGTCAATTGTAATTTCTGCGCGCCTTAAAATAAGCATGCAAAAAGTATTTTGTCGAAAAGGAAAATTACAAAGAGTTTAAAATTTTTTTTTTTTATTTCAGCAAAAGTATTAGTTACGCATTAGTAGGTTAAAGCGTTAATACAAAGAAAATGGATACAGTGTAACGCCTTGTCCAGGGCTTTGTTTTTTTTTATATATAGAAATCTATATACATACAGGGTCGTGAAAAAAAAAATATCCAGTCGAATACCCCAACAAGTTTTGAGAAAAACGCTGTAACTTTATTATTTATTGTTGCGGGTTTCATGAATACATCAGCGATATTTTGTTCTGATGATATGTAATTCAAAATAATGGATTCCTTTTTCACCTCGTTTTTTATGAAATGGTATTTTATATCTATATGCTTAGATCTTTGGTTGATTATCGTGTTCTGTGCTAAAACTATACTGGCTTGATTATCACAATTAATTACTACGGGACTTTTAGTTAATTCTGGCTCTAAAATAGTCTTTAGGATATTTTTAAGGTAGAGTGCTTCCTGGGTCGTGTGTGTGATCGCTATAAATTCTGCTTCACACGCAGAGAGAGATACAATCTGTTGCTTTTTAGATTTCCATGAAATAATAGGCCTATTTTCTGAGAGTCTGAAACAATATCCAGATATACTCTTGCGATATATATATATATTATTCCTTAATTGGAATTTTTTATTTTTTTTTATTTTGAGATGAGCATTTTTATGTTAATTTTATTTTTATTTCGGACTATTAGTCTCATCTTTATTAGTTGTTGTTTTTTTTTAAAATCTTTTTATTGGTTCACAACGTTTCGGCCAACTTGAAACCGCTATCTTCAGACAATGTTCATCTGGAACCGTAGAGATTCAACGTCTCTATCAACTGCGCCACGGGCCCCGAAGGGCGATCAAGGTTGGATTCTTTGATCTTATAAATCCACATTTATTTATTATCTGATCTTCCATAGTCGGGTCCGTACCGATTGGTATATATATATATATTATTCCTTAATTGGAATTTTTTTTTCTTTTTTTTTTTTTACCACCTGACGAAGGCCAGAGGAAGTTGGCCGAAACGTTGTGAACCAATAAAAAGATTAAAAAAAAACAACAACTAATAAAGATGAGACTAATAGTCCGAAATAAAAATAAAATTAACATACTCTTGCGATCTTCGTCGTTTGCCCAGTCTGAATCCGAAAAACCTTCTAACCTTAGGGGATTTCTTGATTTTCTAAATACTAACTTCTGTTCTTTAGTTCCTTTTAAATAACGCAGGACTTGTTTAGCTCTATTTAAATCCTTCATTGTCGGTCGTGTTAATTTTTGTGACAGTTTTGTTACTGAAAAGCATATGTCGGGCCTGGTTGCAGTCATTAAATATATAAGACTACCTATAATTTCGCGATATTGTGTGTCATTTATTATTTCAGATTCTGTGTGTATATTTTTATTAATATCATTTATGACCGGTGTAGAGCGTTTCTTGCAATCTCCCATTCCAATTTTAATAGTATTTTGTCGATGTATCTCGATTGTGTCATCGTAACAAGCCCTTTGCTTTGAGTAAATTCTATTTCCAGAAACCAGGATATTTTGCCAAGATCGGTCATTTTGAATCTTTTTCTTAATTTGTTCTTAACATCGGTTAACATTATGTCACAATTTGATGCGATTAAAATATCATCGACCCACAAAACCAAAATCAGTAGTTTATCGTCTTTGTGTTGGGTATATAAACAGGGGTCTACAGCGCATTGTCTAAATTGTTGTTTAATAATATAATCATGAAATACTGTATTCCAACACTGAGCACTCTGCTTTAGACCATATAATGACTTAAGTCGCCACACGCTATTTTTATTTTTCATTATAAATCCCTCTGGAGGGATAATATAAATTTCACAGTTTATTGGGACATTCAAATAAGCATTTTGTACGTCCATTTGATGGATGTTTAGGTCATATTGTGATGCGATTTTCAGTAAAATTCTGATTGTCGGGAGGTTTGTGGTCGGTGAAAACGTAGAAAAATATTCTATACCGTAAATCTGAGAGTACCCTTTAGCAACAAATCTAGCTTTGTACTGTTCTACGTCCGTTTTTTGTAAAGACCCATCTTGTAGAAATAACATGTTTATCTTTTGGGAGAGGCACTACCATATAGGTATCATTTTCGGTTAAGGCATCTATTTCTTTTTTCATGGCAGTTTTCCATTCATCACAATGTTCTGAATTGAATGCTTCGTTAAAGCTTTTTGGCGCATTTTCCATTGAATAGCAATAGTCGATTTGATAATCTTTTATATTGTCGACCACAAAAAATCGGGTCTATTTCTATTTCTTTTGGGATATCTTTCGACTTTATCATCATCATGGACACTCTTGTCTCCGTCATTTTTATTGTCTTCGTTTGTTTTAATTATTTGAGGCAATATAATTTCATCTTCTTCATATGACGGGGGTTCGTCTGTAAAATTAAACGTGTCTGTGAATTTTACACATCGGATTCTTTTTATTTTATTTTTTTCTGGAACAAAATACTGAATTGACTGGACTGTTTTTATCGTATTCAAAAAATATACTTCTGTCGGCGTTAATATTCAATTTACTCTTTTTATCTATATATGTGAAGCAAGTTGAACCAAATATATGCATTCTGCTTAAATTTGTTTTTTACCACAGAAAGATTCATATGGAGTTTTAGATAGTGTTTTGTTAAAACACCTGTTGCGTATATAGGCTGCTGCCATAAGTGCGTACGTCCAGAGATTTTTAGGGAGTTTGGATTAAATGAGTAGGCATTTTGCCATTTCAAAAAGTGTCCGCCACGCACGCCCAGCAGTCCCGTTTTGGTGTGGCGACTGTGGCGGTCTAGGAGCTAATGTTTCATGCCTGATATGATGGTTAATTAGTAAAAGTTCAAAGTCTTTATTGGTGAATTCTGTACCGTTGTCAGAGCAAATACACTTGACTTCACCGTAGGGAGCCATGTCGGCTAGATATTTTTTAGTTGCTAGCAGGGTATCAGATTTTTTCTTTAAAAAGTAAACCATTATTAAATCTGAATGGTCATCTACGAAATTCAACACATATCTATAATGTTCTCTGGCCATCGGTTCCACGGGACTGTTCAAGTCACAATGCACCATTGATAGGATTTTTTTGGCCTTTTTGTCTGGTATCTTGCTTTGACGTCGCAGTTGAAGTTTTTTGATGTTTGTATTTTCATTTCATCAACTACAGTCGGCAACTTTTTGATATCAGGAATATTGCAGTGTCCAAGAATTTTATGCCATGTCTGTTTTCATGGCAGGCGGTTTTCGATGGGACTACGCTATTTAAATAATTGTCTTCCATTTTCTTTAATGTCGAATACAGTTCCATTCGGGTATACCAGTTTTGATTTATTGGGGCTAAAGTTTATATTTGCACCTTGTTTTGTGGCAGCTTGTACAGAAAATATATTTTGTTTAAATTTTGGGATTAGAAGAGCGTTTTCTAAAATGCAGAAACATATTTTACCTTTATTGTTCTTTAGCGAGATTTTCGCATTGCCTCTTTTCAAAACGATATCATTTACTCGACTCCTGTCAGCTAGTTCTACAAAATGATTTTGCGGCTTAAAATTGGGGTCAAAATTGATAAAATCAGATTCCTTTGTAATCACATGTGTCATGGCCCCACAACCGACAAGAAAATAAAAAATGTATGTTCGCTAACAGAGCTCTCTACATTTCGCCATTTGAGTCCTGTATCTACATTGGAAACTCTTGTGATTAGGTCGTCTACAATTATAGCAAATAATTTTTGTACTTTTCTTAGGAGAAACATTGTGTTTTGGCAAAGTTGCGGTTTTTATTCCTAGCATGGGTATAATTTAATTTTGGTGTTTTTATGTGTATATTTTTAAATTTCATGATATTTGTGGATTCGTTTTGTTCTGTGATCATTTTTTCAGTTTCTTTGTAACTTCTGAGTGCTACCTTGAATTGGCTAAAAGTCATGGGTTATTCTTTCTGGGTTATCACGGTTGTAAATGGCTTTAAATCACTCGGTAATCCCTTAAGGACCATGGAAATTAACAAACTGTCACTTATAACTTCACCAGACATTTTTAAAGAATTTGCAATCGTTTCGGCTCTTATAATATAATCAGTAATAGTTTCGGCTTCCATTCGTTTTAGAGAGGTCAGTTCAGTGTATAAAGAAATAATTCTGGGTTTTCCTTTCGATAAATAATGCTCTCAATATGTTTAATGCTTTTCAGCCATCGTCCAGGGCTTCTCTCATTACCAGTGATAGACTTCGGTCATCTAAACACTGTATTAATACTGCAAAGATAGTTGCGTTCTTTTCAATGAAGTCGGGGTCGTTTCTGTTTTCAGGTTGTGTTTGAAGTACTTTGTGTAGCTTTTGGATTCGTAGATATCCTAGAAATTTAACTTGCCACAATTCGAATTTTGATTCGGATCCATCGAAATAAAGACGCACGCTGGGCCCATAACCTTTAGAAGTGTAAGCCATGTTTAGTTTCGGATGGTTCGTTGTTCTAAACAAGTTTTGAGAGGTGACTGGTTTGCAGTAGACAGAACAGTTTCCGATGGTTCGTTGTTACACACAAGTCCTGAGAGGTTACTTGTTTGCAGTAGACAGTTCCACAGAGCAAAATATTCTTACCGTGTCGAAACGGAAAAAGAAAAACATGTGAAATTGCTCCAGAAAAGGTTTAATATTTATGAAGCAATTCTGGTTTCTGATTGGTTGGTAGCAGAACGTGAATTAATTCGATTCGTCAGTTTCTAGCAGCATCGTTTATAAATAGAATCGTCCGACTATGTGGGATCATACCCCATTACAAGTCCAAAATATTGCAACAGTCTTTATTAAAGCTTGTGTGTATTTCCATTCTATGGAGGTCAGGCATGAACGCAGACCTCACAATTTTATTATACCATCCTTATTTAAGTTAAAACATACTTATCAAAGTATTATTATGTACATCTATATCAAAAACTCTTGTAAACGTTTTTTTTAAATTAAATTTTTTTTATTTCCATACTTTGTGGACCAGGCGCGAACGCAGACCCTACAATTTTAATGAACCACCGTTCTGCAAGATCAAACATACCCATTCCTGTGTCTCGATACATCTTCTATCATTATATGTAATCAGTTTTCTATAATAGTCAACCATGTAGGATCCTATTCGTGACCAGACACACACATTCAGCTTTATATTATAGAATATATATATATATATATATATATATATATTTATATATATATATATTTATATATATATAAATGAGCACAAATGTAATCATATTCAACCATCAATTGACCATAAAACACTCATTCTAAGTCAAAGGGCTATAACTTTGGCCCGAGTTTAATGGGCAAAGATATTTCAGCAACATCTTTTCAGTCAAACATATTCGATCAAATAAAGTAGACAACCTTGTGTCTCTTGATTATTTTTAATTTTTCATATTTTTTATTTCAATAATTTAATATTTTCATTGTTTTTTTATGAAGAAACGAAAATTCTTTTTCCAAAAAAAGATGTTGCAATATGTTTTTAAATATTTGTGTTGAAACAGAATTATCTGATCCTCATCCGAGTTATCTTCCTTGGATTTATTCTGGCCATCGTTAGAGAACATACTCTCTTAATGTGGGAGTTTGTAACCTCATTTCACTGACCGGTGGAATTTTGGCACATATTTTAAAGCTGTCAGACGTGGCTCGACCAGCTGTTTATATTTGAATGGACGTGACTAAACCTGAAATTAGATGTTTTCAAGCTAATAGTCGCATAGACACCCAGAACGCCAACAACACAAAGTAAGCAATATTTATTTATTTCATTATTAGTTTTTTATTTTTGTCCCAAGAAGTGTTTTTCCTATTGTAATTAGGATCACAATGCATTACTTCTGTAACACCTATGTTTGTTGTTTCTCTCCCCTATATATATTTTCTCGCATTTTTCTTTCATATATTATTCATTTGAGGCAATGCTGATAAAAAAAATACCAAATTTGGTGTGCTTTGTCGTTTTTTACTTTTAGTCGGACATACCAACATACTAACATACACACATACACACAGACAACTTCCTTTTACATTATAGATTAAACAAAAGCGAGGTAAAACGCTATTTAAAATATCTAGTTTTAGATCAAAATTAGGTTATATAATACAATGGAATTCTCTTGAATATGAATTATAGTTTAATGAAGTACAGCAATTTATTGCTGTTAAATTTTTCCATCATCGAAAAGCTCATGAAATTGACCAAATTTCTTTGTGTAAAATCATCCATAAACTGTGTTATGTTTCACCTTACACAAATGGATATAAAATTAACATAAAATTTCCAAGTAAAAAATGAGCCGCACTTTATACTGTTTTCATAATTTGTTAATGACGTGATATATTTTATGGATAAATAAATTATTATATACTTATCATCTGTCAAAATCAATTTGACAAGCAAGTTTCATACGTTAAATTATCCCATTGACCGCATATATATATATATATATATATATATATATATATATATATATATATATATATATATATATATAAAATTATGGTAAAAATGCGTTCTATAATTAATTGAATTCGTTCAAAATTATCAAAAACGAAATAAATAAATAAACAAGTCAATAACATCTACAAAGATGCAGTTTAGTATTATAGCTTTAGACTCAAAAGTTCTGGTTCCGAATTTCGCTAGGTTCAGCCACACCGATGAGTTATGAATTATGAAACGCGTGTCTGTAGCTCATTATATATATATATATATATATATATATATATATATATATATATATATATATATATATATGTATTATTTGAATATCCTATCAAACAATAAATTCATGTAAAATATAATTTATAGTGTTATATATACACTCGTGAGCAAAAGAAAAAAATGGCCTGAACAAATTTTATACAATCTATTGAAAGCTATATTAAATATATATAAAGCTATATTAAACAATGAACAATTGAGCAAGGAAAAAACGAGGCTTATAACACAGAACAAGACACTTACTTTAATAAATGCTTAGTATGGAATCGCATTCCCTTTTGATTTCTTTAAAAGATCAATCATTTTAGATATGTTCTCAACCAAAGTGGAACACTGTGAAAAGGAGATGCTATTCCATTTGCTTTGCACAACTTCCCACAGTTTGTCATTGTTCGAAAATGTTCATACAGCCAATGCACGAGATATTATGGACCAAATATTCTCAATTGGGTTTAAATCGGGGCTTTCACCTGGCAAAAATATCACATTAATTGAATTATCAGAAAACTATTTTCTTGTGATTTTAGCAGTATGTGCAGGGGCCTTATGTGGAAAAATAATGTTCTGGGATATTCCCAGCTTCTGGATACTTGGTAACAGTCCTATTTCTAATATTCGAATGTATTCCTTTGCATTGATTGACTTCTCGCATCTAATATGTTCCCCAAATCCTGCTGCAGTAAAAGTTCCCCATACCATTATCACTCCATTTTCGTATTTAACTGTCGTTTTTATGCAACCTGGTGAAAACCTTTTTCCAGTTCTTCGATTGCACCGTTCGAGAGCATCACTAACAAGATAAGATCTTGATTCATCTAAACAGAAAACATTCCTAAACCAGTCTGTATCTTTTTTGCCATGACATGAGAAAAATCTCCTTCTATCATTGATATTCTTCTTAGATAAAAATGGCGTCTTTGCATACCTTTAGAAGAAAATCCCATTTTTTTCATTCGTCTAGATATTGTATATCTAGAAAGAGAATTGTTTTGAATTCTTTGCTATGGTCAACATAAGTTTTCTTTCAATTCTTCAAAACAGTTCATTTAAGCCTGTGGTCATCCTTCAAAGTCGATGATCTAGGGCGACCAGATCCAGATTTCCTTTTTACCAAGCATTCGACTTCGAACCTTTGACCAATTCGTTTCACTACAGAAAGAGATGTTTTCACATTTTCTTTTCTTAAAATATCAAACATCTGCTTGTAAATCATTTTCAACTGCCTTAACCCTGCAATTCGGCTTTTTATATCCTCGCCATTGCCATTTTTAGGTTTTCCACTATTATATGCTGTAATAATAATGATCTGCAAAATATAAATTTTCAGTTAAAATTAACAAAAATTCATAGAAAAATATTGAAAAATCGATTTCTTCCTTCTTTCACGCTTGACCCATTTTTTTTTTGCTTATGAGTGTATCTATCTATCTATCTATCTATACTCCTATAAATGTGTTCTTTTTTGTGTATTGATATTCATATTAAAAGCCTTTTTTCTATTTATTTAAAAAGAAAATACAACTGTGTTATATATGGGTCGTGGAATTGCATTCATCTACAAAAGATCTAGCTAATTTGCATATTCTTTTAAACATTTATTTTAATTAATTGCCTATTAGTTTTTTTTTGGGGGGGGGTTCTTATGGGATAATCATCTTTAGTTAACCATGGCTGCTTCCATATCTGTAGAATGAGCCCCCCCCCACGAGGACTGATTCCCCTGATGGGCGTCTTACAAAATAGCAAACAGGCGCTCTGACCCCTCATGGACTACTGTGAGCTTAATGAACATGTCGACCCATACACAGCAGGGGTAGATGTTTGTGTGCTCAAATTAATTCATAGCAATTCTGGACTTGCGCAGAGCCTACCTGCAGATACGCATTGAAAAAGCACTATGGCCATTTCAGACTGTGGAAGTTAAAGGAACTCGCTATTGTCTGACCAGGCTAGGGTTCGGTCTCAACATGGCACCAGGCATTATGACGGCAATTATGCATACGATCCAGCAACAGGATGAGGCTGTGTGCCAGGCAACATCGTCTTACATCGACGATATCTTTGTAAATGAGAGCCTCATGTCTGCCTGGTCGTTCAAAGAGCACTTTGAGACGGGGCAAAAGTACTTGGTCTGCGTGTAAGCAGCAGCAAGGAGGGGCTCTACTGGAGGAGAGGTGGTGACATTCTGGAAGTCCCATCCAACATCACTCGTCAGAGCGTTTTTTCTGGTTGTTGAAAGCTGGTGGGCCACTTCCCTGTGTGTGGTTGGCTCAGGGTGGTAGTGGCGGCCATAAAACGTTGTGCCATATCTGTATCATTGGGACGATAAAGTGCATGATGCCACGCTTCTGAGCATGCTGACGGAAACTGTGGCCAGGATACTCGTGACGTGCGAGGGAACTGGTGCGTTAACAGGAGCGAGTTCACAGTCTGGGTGGACCCTAGTTCACTAGCCCTTGGAGTTGCCCTTGCAGTTGATGATGACATTATCAAAGACGCCTGTTGGCCAGATTTATGTGTCTAGAATCATTCTCTGGACGAATTCAAAGAATGATTCTGAATTCATCTAGTCTGGTGGAGTATCCAGCTTAGTTCTGTTACTTGAGGTAAAATCATTTGGAGAAAGTGTACCGTTCATCATAAAAGCCAGGTATCTTATTTGTACTGCAAATACTATGTTATTTTGAATATTTAGTCAGGGTTTACTCGTAAAAAGTATTCTCATGCCAGGTTGCCTGGACAAACCCCTGTACAAAGAGCCCTAAGATACTCAAGGATAATGCCTAGTAGGCATTTAAGTTCTCTCCAGTAGGCATTATGTGTTTAGGCAATACGTTTTTATTCAGTCAAATGTTATTAAAAATTACAGTGTTTTAATGAGACTGCTTTTCAATTTTCCAAATAACCCATTCAGTATTTCGGTCAAATCAATATACACTATAACCCCGGGATACGATGTACGAGGATACGTTTTTTCAGGTTACGATGTGGAATACAATGTTTTTCCGGTGCCTGGTTACAGTATTTGCCTCGCATTACGGTGTTATTTGTGTTATTTGATGATATGCATGTGTATTATACTCTGTACTGTATTTTGTTACTAATTTTTAATGCCGTATTCCGGGGTTCTGCTGTATATAAGTTCTATGGGTTACTTGTTTCATTTTTTTCTTTATTGATGAGTACATTCGATTTGATTCACCAAATCGTCATCAGTGGTGGTGTGAGGGTTAGTTTTCGTGTGTATACAACTATGTCTTTTATTGTTTAGTTTTTAACGGCTAGTAATTTATGACTTTCAAATAAGTATTTATAATAATGAAATGTTGTATACGAACGTGATTAACGCGCAAAATTCCAAAAAGATATTGTCTAACGGCTAAGAATTTGTTAATATTAATTCATATACCCGACAATTTAAAATGTTATGACGAGTTTCGTAATTAACATCATTAATTGTAGGGTGTTTAGTTTTAATCTAAATAGCTTCAAGAATTAAAACAAAAATTCTGTTAAGAGCAGAAATCAACTTGATCAGGAGGAGATAAGTCAGTATGTTATTTAACATAATAATAATAATAATAATAATAAATAGCAGATCGGCAAAATACGAAAACTGATTTTTATTAAAATCCTACTAGATAATATTTCCTAATTTTTAGTGAGGATAGTTATTTTCGCACAATACGTAAGTATATCAAAGAGTTTTTACTTAGAATGCGATTTTAACATCTGCTCAATATTATATAAGTACATTTTATATGCATCATATATATATATATATATATATATATATATATATATATATATATATATATGTATGTGTGAGTGCGTGTTTTGTTAAAATACGCATTTTCGATTCCATTTCATCTCTTGAGTATACCAATCTTTATAGTTTAGAAGCTTCACGTGTGTTAAATATAATCACAGACGATATATAAATAGAAAAATACAACAAAAAAATAAACTAAGATGACTATCTAAATAAATATACGATGTTAATTCTTCCATAGAAGTTTTTCCGACAGTGTATGGGCTTACTTCATTCTGATCATTTTCTTTGATGAGTGAAATATAATTTTTATGGAAGGAAGGACGACAACGCGTGAGATGCAGTTAAAGGAGTCATGATATGAGCTCCATTTTTTATTCTTCTGAAAACCCCGCCTAAACGGAAGTGGTTCTATATTTAAAACTCTATTCCTTAGAGAGTTCGCTAAGTGGAGGTAAGTGTTCATACTATCACATCCCCCTTCTTTCAATAATTCGATAAAAAGATAGAAAAAGGAAAATCGTTAAAACCGATGAGACAAAATCAAAGATAAATAATAAAAAAAAGTCAATCAGTAATTGTTTCATTTCTAAATCTTTTGGGGGGTCTGATAATACGTCCAGATCTGGTGGTTGTATGGTTGTCTGAGTATTTATTCAACAGGTGACTGTTGCCTTTGTGTGTTGTTTGCTTCTATACTGGACGACCAGTCTCTGGCAGGCTCCTGAGAAACCTCAGTGGAGTGTACCTCTGGACGTGATGTGCTTCTGGAGGGGTCTACTTTAAGGTGTTGACGATTTCGACGCAGAGTTTTTCCATAAGGGGTCTGTACTATGTAGGACCTCGGTTCTTGGCCCATTTATGTGACAAGTGCAGGGGACCACTCGTCTGCTTCTTTATCTAACACACATAAAGGTTGTCCGAGTGTGCAGTCTGGGCAGATCCTTTGCATGTTGATCGTGGTACATCTGATTTTCTTGCCTCTGATACAGTCGTACCATTATCTTCTCCTTGTTAGCGTTCTGGTTGGTGCATTTGACTGGGAATGTTCCCAGCTAGGTTCCTTTGGTATAGGAGCTCCCCTGGTGATGGAATGGCATGAACTAGAGGAGTCGAACGCAGGCATAGTAATACCATGTCCAAGTCACGACCACTTAAAGCAGATTTTTTAAATGCAGATTCCATTGCCTGGGCATTGGAGGCGAGGTGGAACTGCAACCAAATTTTTTAAGCTGATCATTTTCAGAGGCTTATGATCACTTTCCACCTGGAATGCACTTCCATATATATAAGTCCGGAATCGTTCACAGCCAAAAGCAACTGCAAGGAGCTCCTGCTCTATGTTGGCATAGCGTTGCTCAGTCTCTGTTAAAGATTTTGATGCAAATGCTATGGGTTTACCTTCTTGAAGGAGAGCGACACCAAGTCCTCTACTTGATGCATCGACCTGGATAACAGTTTGCTTTGAAGGGTCAAAGTATGACAGCAACACATCTTTGCAAATTAGATCCTTGATTTGCTGAAGGGATCTCTCGTGATTTTCTGTCCACTGGTACCCCACTTCTCTTTTAGGAGATCTAACAGGTGTGGGATGAAAAGTGCCATGCAGGTGCTAGCACCCTCTGCAGGCCAGTGGTATTTAATGGACTAGGTAACAATTTTATTTCTGTTACCTTTTTGGGATCAGGGTACATATCATTCACCAAAAAAATGAATTTGTTTCTCATTGATGGCACACTTTCCACGGTTGAAACAAAGTCCTTCCTTCTGTGCAATTCTCATTAACACAAAGTAAGCAATATTTATTTATTTCATTATTAGTTTTCTATTTTTGTCCCAAGAAGTGTTTTTCTTATTGTAATTAGGATCACAATGCATTACTTCTGTAACACCTATGTTTGTTGTTTCTCTCCCCTATATATTTTCTCGCATTTTTCTTTCATATATTATTCATTTGAGGCAATGCTGATAAAAAAATACCAAATTTGGTGTGCTTTGTCGTTTTTTACTTTTAGTCGGACATACCAACATACACACATACACACATACACACAGACAACTTCCTTTTACATTATAGATTAAACAAAAGCGAGGTAAAACGCTATTTAAAATATCTAGTTTTAGATCAAAATTAGGTTATATAATACAATGGAATTCTCTTGAATATGAATTATAGTTTAATGAAGTACAGCAATTTATTGGTGTTAAATTTTTCCATCATCGAAAAGCTCATGAAATTGACCAAATTTCTTTGTGTAAAATCATCCATAAACTGTGTTATGTTTCACCTTACACAAATGGATATAAAATTAACATAAAATTTCCAAGTAAAAAATGAGCCGCACTTTATACTGTTTTCATAATTTGTTAATGACGTGATATATTTTATGGATAAATAAATTATTATATACTTATCATCCGTCAAAATCAATTTGACAAGCAAGTTTCATACGTTAAATTATCCCATTGACCGCATATATATATATATATATATATATATATATATATATATATATATATATATATATATATATATATATATAAAATTATGGTAAAAATGCGTTCTATAATTAATTGAATTCGTTCAAAATTATCAAAAACGAAATAAATAAATAAACAAGTCAATAACATCTACAAAGATGCAGTTTAGTATTATAGCTTTAGACTCAAAAGTTCTGGTTCCGAATTTCGCTAGGTTCAGCCACACCGATGAGTTATGAATTATGAAACGCGTGTCTGTAGCTCATTATATATATATATATATATATATATATATATATATATATATATATATATATATTATTTGAATATCCTATCAAACAATAAATTCATGTAAAATATAATTTATAGTGTTATATATACACTCGTGAGCAAAAGAAAAAAATGGCCTGAACAAATTTTATACAATCTATTGAAAGCTATATTAAATATATATAAAGCTATATTAAACAATGAACAATTGAGCAAGGAAAAAACGAGGCTTATAACACAGAACAAGACACTTACTTTAATAAATGCTTAGTATGGAATCGCATTCCCTTTTGATTTCTTTAAAAGATCAATCATTTTAGATATGTTCTCAACCAAAGTGGAACACTGTGAAGAGGAGATGCTATTCCATTTGCTTTGCACAACTTCCCACAGTTTGTCATTGTTCGAAAATGTTCATACAGCCAATGCACGAGATATTATGGACCAAATATTCTCAATTGGGTTTAAATCGGGGCTTTCACCTGGCAAAAATATCACATTAATTGAATTATCAGAAAACCATTTTCTTGTGATTTTAGCAGTATGTGCAGGGGCCTTATGTGGAAAAATAATGTTCTGGGATATTCCCAGCTTCTGGATACTTGGTAACAGTCCTATTTCTAATATTCGAATGTATTCCTTTGCATTGATTGACTTCTCGCATCTAATATGTTCCCCAAATCCTGCTGCAGTAAAAGTTCCCCATACCATTATCACTCCATTTTCGTATTTAACTGTCGTTTTTATGCAACCTGGTGAAAACCTTTTTCCAGTTCTCCGATTGCACCGTTCGAGAGCATCACTAACAAGATAAGATCTTGATTCATCTAAACAGAAAACATTCCTAAACCAGTCTGTATCTTTTTTGCCATAACATGAGAAAAATCTCCTTCTATCATTGATGTTCTTCTTAGATAAAAATGGCGTCTTTGCATACCTTTAGAAGAAAATCCCATTTTTTTCATTCGTCTAGATATTGTATATCTAGAAAGAGAATTGTTTTGAATTCTTTGCTATGGTCAACATAAGTTTTCTTTCAATTCTTCAAAACAGTTCATTTAAGCCTGTGGTCATCCTTCAAAGTCGATGATCTAGGGCGACCAGATCCAGATTTCCTTTTTACCAAGCATTCGACTTCGAACCTTTGACCAATTCGTTTCACTACAGAAAGAGATGTTTTCACATTTTCTTTTCTTAAAATATCAAACATCTGTAAATCATTTTCAACTGCCTTAACCCTGCAATTCGGCTTTTTATATCCTCGCCATTGCCATTTTTAGGTTTTCCACTATTATATGCTGTAATAATAATGATCTGCAAAATATAAATTTTCAGTTAAAATTAACAAAAATTCATAGAAAAATCGATTTCTTCCTTCTTTCACGCTTGACCCATTTTTTTTTGCTTATGAGTGTATCTATCTATCTATCTATACTCCTATAAATGTGTTCTTTTTTGCGTATTGATATTCATATTAAAAGCCTTTTTTCTATTTATTTAAAAAGAAAATACAACTGTGTTATATATGGGTCGTGGAATTGCATTCATCTACAAAAGATCTAGCTAATTTGCATATTCTTTTAAACATTTATTTTAATTAATTGCCTATTAGTTTTTTTTTTGGGGGGGTTCTTATGGGATAATCATCTTTAGTTAACCATGGCTGCTTCCATATCTGTAGAATGAGCCCCCCCCTCCCCCACGAGGACTGATTCCCCTGATGGGCGTCTTACAAAATAGCAAACAGGCGCTCTGACCCCTCATGGACTACTGTGAGCTTAATGAACATGTCGACCCATACACAGCAGGGGCAGATGTTTGTGTGCTCAAATTAATTCGTAGCAATTCTGGACTTGCGCAGAGCCTACCTGCAGATACGCATTGAAAAAGCACTATGGCCATTTCAGACTGTGGAAGTTAAAGGAACTCGCTATTGTCTGACCAGGCTAGGGTTCGGTCTCAACATGGCACCAGGCATTATGACGGCAATTATGCATACGATCCAGCAACAGGATGAGGCTGTGTGCCAGGCAACATCGTCTTACATCGACGATATCTTTGTAAATGAGAGCCTCATGTCTGCCTGGTCGTTCAAAGAGCACTTTGAGACGGGGCAAAAGTACTTGGTCTGCGTGTAAGCAGCAGCAAGGAGGGGCTCTACTGGAGGAGAGGTGGTGACATTCTGGAAGTCCCATCCAACATCACTCGTCAGAGCGTTTTTTCTGGTTGTTGAAAGCTGGTGGGCCACTTCCCTGTGTGTGGTTGGCTCAGGGTGGTAGTGGCGGCCATAAAACGTTGTGCCATATCTGTATCATTGGGACGATAAAGTGCATGATGCCACGCTTCTGAGCATGCTGACGGAAACTGTGGCCAGGATACTCGTGACGTGCGAGGGAACTGGTGCGTTAACAGGAGCGAGTTCACAGTCTGGGTGGACCCTAGTTCACTAGCCCTTGGAGTTGCCCTTGCAGTTGATGATGACATTATCAAAGACGCCTGTTGGCCAGATTTATGTGTCTAGAATCATTCTCTGGACGAATTCAAAGAATGATTCTGAATTCATCTAGTCTGGTGGAGTATCCAGCTTAGTTCTGTTACTTGAGGTAAAATCATTTGGAGAAAGTGTACCGTTCATCATAAAAGCCAGGTATCTTATTTGTACTGCAAATACTATGTTATTTTGAATATTTAGTCAGGGTTTACTCGTAAAAAGTATTCTCATGCCAGGTTGCCTGGACAAACCCCTGTACAAAGAGCCCTAAGATACTCAAGGATAATGCCTAGTAGGCATTTAAGTTCTCTCCAGTAGGCATTATGTGTTTAGGCAATACGTTTTTATTCAGTCAAATGTTATTAAAAATTACAGTGTTTTAATGAGACTGCTTTTCAATTTTCCAAATAACCCATTCAGTATTTCGGTCAAATCAATATACACTATAACCCGGGATACGATGTACGAGGATACGTTTTTTCAGGTTACGATGTGGAATACAATGTTTTTCCGGTGCCTGGTTACAGTATTTGCCTCGCATTACGGTGTTATTTGTGTTATTTGATGATATGCATGTGTATTATACTCTGTACTGTATTTTGTTACTAATTTTTAATGCCGTATTCCGGGGTTCTGCTGTATATAAGTTCTATGGGTTACTTGTTTCATTTTTTTCTTTATTGATGAGTACATTCGATTTGATTCACCAAATCGTCATCAGTGGTGGTGTGAGGGTTAGTTTTCGTGTGTATACAACTATGTCTTTTATTGTTTAGTTTTTAACGGCTAGTAATTTATGACTTTCAAATAAGTATTTATAATAATGAAATGTTGTATACGAACGTGATTAACGCGCAAAATTCCAAAAAGATATTGTCTAACGGCTAAGAATTTGTTAATATTAATTCATATACCCGACAATTTAAAATGTTATGACGAGTTTCGTAATTAACATCATTAATTGTAGGGTGTTTAGTTTTAATCTAAATAGCTTCAAGAATTAAAACAAAAATTCTGTTAAGAGCAGAAATCAACTTGATCAGGAGGAGATAAGTCAGTATGTTATTTAACATAATAATAATAATAATAATAATAAATAGCAGATCGGCAAAATACGAAAACTGATTTTTATTAAAATCCTACTAGATAATATTTCCTAATTTTTAGTGAGGATAGTTATTTTCGCACAATACGTAAGTATATCAAAGAGTTTTTACTTAGAATGCGATTTTAACATCTGCTCAATATTATATAAGTACATTTTATATGCATCATATATATATATATATATATATATATATATATATATATATATATGTGTGAGTGCGTGTTTTGTTAAAATACGCATTTTCGATTCCATTTCATCTCTTGAGTATACTAATCTTTATAGTTTAGAAGCTTCACGTGTGTTAAATATAATCACAGACGATATATAAATAGAAAAATACAACAAAAAAATAAACTAAGATGACTATCTAAATAAATATACGATGTTAATTCTTCCATAGAAGTTTTTCCGACAGTGTATGGGCTTACTTCATTCTGATCATTTTCTTTGATGAGTGAAATATAATTTTTATGGAAGGAAGGACGACAACGCGTGAGATGCAGTTAAAGGAGTCATGATATGAGCTCCATTTTTTATTCTTCTGAAAACCCCGCCTAAACGGAAGTGGTTCTATATTTAAAACTCTATTCCTTAGAGAGTTCGCTAAGTGGAGGTAAGTGTTCATACTATCACATCCCCCTTCTTTCAATAATTCGATAAAAAGATAGAAAAAGGAAAATCGTTAAAACCGATGAGACAAAATCAAAGATAAATAATAAAAAAAAGTCAATCAGTAATTGTTTCATTTCTAAATCTTTTGGGGGGTCTGATAATACGTCCAGATCTGGTGGTTGTATGGTTGTCTGAGTATTTATTCAACAGGTGACTGTTGCCTTTGTGTGTTGTTTGCTTCTATACTGGACGACCAGTCTCTGGCAGGCTCCTGAGAAACCTCAGTGGAGTGTACCTCTGGACGTGATGTGCTTCTGGAGGGGTCTACTTTAAGGTGTTGACGATTTCGACGCAGAGTTTTTCCATAAGGGGTCTGTACTATGTAGGACCTCGGTTCTTGGCCCATTTATGTGACAAGTGCAGGGGACCACTCGTCTGCTTCTTTATCTAACACACATAAAGGTTGTCCGAGTGTGCAGTCTGGGCAGATCTTTTGCATGTTGATCGTGGTACATCTTCTGATTTTCTTGCCTCTGATACAGTCGTACCATTATCTTCTCCTTGTTAGCGTTCTGGTTGGTGCATTTGACTGGGAATGTTCCCAGCTAGCTTCCTTTGGTATAGGAGCTCCCCTGGTGATGGAATGGCATGAACTAGAGGAGTCGAACGCAGGCATAGTAATACCATGTCCAAGTCACGACCACTTAAAGCAGATTTTTTAAATGCAGATTCCATTGCCTGGGCATTGGAGGCGAGGTGGAACTGCAACCAAATTTTTTAAGCTGATCATTTCCAGAGGCTTATGATCACTTTCCACCTGGAATGCACTTCCATATATATAAGTCCGGAATCGTTCACAGCCAAAAGCAACTGCAAGGAGCTCCTGATCTATGTTGGCATAGCGTTGCTCAGTCTCTGTTAAAGATTTTGATGCAAATGCTATGGGTTTACCTTCTTGAAGGAGAGCGACACCAAGTCCTCTACTTGATGCATCGACCTTGATAACAGTTTGCTTTGAAGGGTCAAAGTATGACAGCAACACATCTTTGCAAATTAGATCCTTGATTTGCTGAAGGGATCTCTCGTGATTTTCTGTCCACTGGTACCCCACTTCTCTTTTAGGAGATCTAACAGGTGTGGGATGAAAAGTGCCATGCAGGTGCTAGCACCCTCTGCAGGCCAGTGGTATTTAATGGACTAGGTAACAATTTTATTTCTGTTACCTTTTTGGGATCAGGGTACATATCATTCACCAAAAAAATGAATTTGTTTCTCATTGATGGCACACTTTCCACGGTTGAAACAAAGTCCTTCCTTCTGTGCAATTCTCATTAAGTTGTGAAGGTTTTTGACATGCTCTTCTTAGGTTTCTCCAAAGAGTTCCAGGAAACTTTTCCAGAATCACGTCCATCTTCTCGATAAACACATCCTGAGACATCACCAGACCAAAGGGCATCTGTTGGAAACAAAATCTTCCAAAAGGGGAGTTGAAGGTAGTCAACAGTTGTGAGGCTGCATCAAGTTTGATGGACCAATATCCATTTTTGGCATCCAATTTAGAAAAATATTTGGCACCAGAGAGTTTATGTGCAAGTTATCCCATTGAAGGGGTCTTGTAATGGCATCTCATGATAGCCTTGTTTAAATCTTTCGGATCTAAACACAGGCAGAGTTTTCCATTGCCTTTACGCACATAGACCAAGCTGTTGACCCATTATGAAGGCTCGGTTACTTTTCGTATAACACCTTGTTTCGCCATATTCTCCAATTCGGTCTGGATTTCTTCCCTCATATGCATGGGACATTTCCTCTGTGCATGTATAACAGGGTGGTTGTCTGGTTTCAGGACAATGATATTCACTCTCAAAATTGGCGATATTGTCAAAACGGTCTGGGTACATATTTACCAGATCTTGTGTTGATTTTATTGAGACTGGAGTTTCCTGGATCGCACAGTGTAGAGTTACCAGTTTAAGATCTCTGGTCGAAAGTAGCCCTATGATAGTAGGCCCTTCTGTTGTCACAACAAAGAACTTGAGGGTCTTCCATTTTCCTTTGTGTGAACAAGCTATTTTAATGGATCCGTGCTATGTAATGTGAGAACCATTATATGCTGTTAAAACAGTTGGTTCATCGTTTGTTGCACCGGAGAGTTGCTGTCCTGCTGCATTTATCAGGTGTGGGAACATCTTCCGGAAAGTACATAATGGAAATATGTTGCCTTCGGCTCCTGTATTAACCTTAGCTTTCAGTAAATGGGTGCCTGGGAGGTTGGGAAGCTTAATTACAAGGTTTGTGAAAATCTCTGTTTGATTGTCGCTTTGTTCAAACTTGTTAAACATCCCTTCATTCTCCCTCTGAGAGGTATTTACCGAGTGCATCCGGTTGCTGTGGTTCTGGTGCTTGTACTGGTTCTTTTGTATTTCTGTGCGTTCTGGTTTATTACTTTTTTCTTTCCATGTTCTGCATTTTCATTTTTGTTCGTCCAGACTCTGGCCCAATGATTTTTTAATCCACAAGCTGAACATATGGTACCCCATGCCGGACATTTTCCACTCGGGTGGGAGTCTCCGCATTGTTTACAATGCTGGCATCGCACTGCATCTATTTCTTGCTTTATCCGTTCGTCTAGTTCAGCTAGATGTCTCATATGGTCTATGGAAGCTTACTGTGTCCTGCCACAGTCTATAACTTCCTGCAGTGTTAGATCTTTACCCTTCGCTATAAGTTGTTTTTGAAATTCTGGGTGCTTCGTTCCAGATATGAACTGCTCGATGAGTCGTTCTTCTGTTTCCTGGATATCCCATAATTTGCACTTTTAATGCCTGCAATTTACATCAAGCTAGAAAATCATCGAAACTCTCTGACTCCCATTGTTTATTCTGACGCAGATCAAAACGAGCAATGTGTAAATTTAATTGTGGCTGCAGTCTTTCTTTGAATTTTTGCCAAATTATTTCTGGATTATTTCTGTCGGCCTTGTTTTCAAATGACCAAGTGTTGTACCTTTTAAGGCCTTGTTCTCCTGACAGTAACAAAATGTGGTCAACCTGTTTTTCCAACGGAATATTTTTGGCCGAGAAATAAAGGTTACAACACTGCTTAAATAATCTAAATGTTTCAGTTAGGTCCGCGGATGTCCAACACATAGACGGCTCATTTGTAGCCATTGTTTTAATGTTTAGATCACGACGATATTAAATTCATTTTTTTTTATTTCACGGCGTCCGTCATATATATATTTTTAATTTAATTTTTTTTTGTTATTTTATCCTCTCACAGAAGTTTTACATTTGAAAGACGAAAATAAAGTTTAGTCACAGTTCGTAGCATAGCGCCGTTTGTATTATTTTTTTTTTCTGGTTCCGTTTTTTTTTTAGGACGCTCGTATGTTTTTAACACATTCATCTGTTCAGCAGGGCATTGCAAAGATAACCATCGCTGCCACCATGAAATATTATCATTTTTATGGAAGGAAGGACGGCAACGCATGAGATGCAGTTAAAGGAGTCATGATATGAACTCCAATTTTATTCTTCTGAAAAAAAAACGCCTAAACGGAAGTGGTTCTATATTTAAAACTCTGTTCCTTAGAGAGTTCGCTAAGGGGAGGTAACTGTTCATACTATCATAATGAATATACGCAAGAAAACATTCAATATTAACATATAAATAATGATTGTTTAGACGTAACGAAACAGGTCTGTAAATTGCACGGAAATTTTGATATGCTGAAAAACTGAATGGTACGATTGAATATAACCTTTGAACTTGGAAAGTAGGTACATTATTATTAATTTATATATATATATATATATATATATATATATATATATATATATATATATATATATATATATATATATATATATATATATATAGATAGATAGATAGATAGATAGATAGATATTCCTTTAAAGAAAATAGCCGGAAAAACCCCTTTCACCAACAAACTCATCAGGAGTTAATCGTTGGTCTGTGCAAAAAATAAATAAAAATATCACATAAGAGCAGAGTCTTAATGGGATGTGCATGTAAATTTTATTGAGGGAGAAAAAAAAAAGAGACGGGTGGGAATATGAATAAAATAAGATATTTACAATTATGTAAAATATATGTACAAGTGGGGAGGAAGGGGAGAGTTAAAATATATTTTCTAATCACTTGACGAATTCTTTCTGCTGACGGAGAGAGGGTCTACGTGAAAGAATGGAGACTGACTCCAAAATCTGCAAGCCCGGTGTAAAATTCTAAAACACTCCATTTTATACACATTTATACACATTTGCACACGCTGGGTTTTCATGGAGGTGTTGGCAAATGGCAGATTCCAAGGTGGAAAGGGAGGGAGTGAAGGAGAGCGACAAGGCTTGCCTAATCTTATTTTTACTGGAATATGTTGGTTAATTCGAGTCTACAAATTTAAGGAGGTTCAACCTACATAGTCAGTGACACACTGACAATTAAATTCATAAACTACATTACTTTTTTGTGATGTAAGGTAAACCATTCTTAACAACTAGAGGAAATGCAGACTTTACACCAAAGTCCAAACGCAGAGCAAGGGACGGGTAGCAATTTGATACAGATTTAATGATTTGTCTACCCAAACACTGACTGGTAT
Organism: Euprymna scolopes; assembly: GCF_053919585.1. Classification (NCBI taxonomy): domain Eukaryota; kingdom Metazoa; phylum Mollusca; class Cephalopoda; order Sepiida; family Sepiolidae; genus Euprymna; species Euprymna scolopes. The sequence continues at coordinate 74,165,029 of NC_136502.1, forward strand.
CCCCAATCCAAGGAATTTTTAAGTAGACAGGACAGTAAATAGAGTAGAGGGAAATATCAAGGATCCATGGCGCAGTAATTAGAGAACTTGGAAAAATCAATTGTATAAAGTGATATTCTCCTGAAGGTTGAAGGTTTAATCCTCAGTGTGGGCGACTAAAAAAAATACAATTGCGAATTACTTAGGACCTTTATACAGTCATGGCTGACAGAACAAGAGCACGCTACCCCTGTGAAGTAAATAAAGGGTTTCGTTCAAAATTCCGTCCAAATTCCTGACTCAGCAGAAACATTCCTGAGTTTGACTAGATACACCCGAAGAAGGTCGGAGGTTACATCGACCGAAACGTTGTAAAAATCACACTCAAGATGAGAACAGTAGTTCGATAATCCAAATAATATGAACAACTTATTTTCTTTATTATACAATTATGCGCATTCGATTGTTTTTTGACGTGCATTAACTGTATGTAACAGTCTACCTTGTATGTTTAATTTCTGTTGTGTCATACGACGGCCATTCCAAAAGTAAAGCCTCCTATTTTAACTTTTTGAAGAACTACGAAGACGAGAGTGGTATCATTAAATGATGCCCCAGAATTTATTTTTCTACATAGTCACCACTGTTCTCAATGCACTTTTGCCAATAATTCAATAACGCATCTCCGCTTCTGACGCACGTTATGACAGGGGTGTCTTTCTTAGAGTCTTATACCACAACAGAGCGATGAAGTTTTCAGGTCATTAATGCATCAATTCAGTCATCATAACAATAGAATTTGCAATCCCCTGTGATCCATTTGGGAGGAATAAAAATAGGAGGAATTACTTTTGGAACGTCCCTCATAGTTTGTAAATACAACTATTCAGAAGAGAATATTCTTTTAATCAAATTATTCAAATTATTCTGTTCCTTCCTTAGTTCGTACGTTACGTTTTGAAACAATTTTTGAAGGTCAAACTACTTCAAAAAAGGCCAAATTCACAAATTTTGTCTTTAAAATAGCCAATCTGGCAATCATGGACGAGAAAATGAGAGTGACCTCTCTTTGATGTAGCCTTGTTTTCGAATATAACTATAATAATATATGATCATGATGTGAGAATGTAAGTTGTAGTAATTTCGATGTGCAGCGGTTTTTAAGAAAAAAGTCACCAAAACATTACATAAAAAAGGGAACATTCGAAAGAAACCAGGGAAAAAAGAAGAACATTGTCTGTCAATACGTTCACATTCTGTAATCTGTTATTTTGATCGATTCTAATAAACAAAATACCCCAAAGTTATTGGATTGCTGCAGGGATTGAACCTATCTCCAACACCAAAGCCAGAGAAGATTGTTGGTCAAAATTGTTTGTCGTTTTATCTGTATATAATGTGATCACTTATAGATGATTGGTTGACAGCCGCTTGGCAAGCACATATTACTGTCATAATCAGTTATCAGCACGAACATAACAGAAGATCTAAAAAAAAAAAAGTTATCAGCGTGAACATAACAGAAGATCTCAAAAAAAAAAAAAACACACGAATAAACCTAGAACCCCATCCTCCAACATAGACCCCTACTACCATGTCTCCTTCTCCAACATCAGGGGTCTACGTTCCAACCTTCCAGAGATTGAAACCCAATTACAGGAGACAAAACCGGACATATTCTTTGTAAGCAAAACTGGAATAGGGCCGACCACCTCCCTAGATGAGTTCATAATTAACGGATACTCTAACTTAACATCTAAATCTGACCCCCAAGATCGCCATGGGCATGGAATATGTGCCTACATTAAAGATGGCTTCCCGTGTGGCAGGGATATCTCCAGAGAAGACCCTAATTTACCTTATATGCCCTTATATGTGCTTCCGGGTTTATATTTGCCCTCTATTGCCCCCACGACAGTGGAGTTACTATCTTTAAGAATATAACGGAGAAAATTGACCATATCCTGTCTGTTCATCCCTCGGCTAACATTCACATTTGCGTTGACTTCAATGTCCATAATGTGGAATGGCTGACCCACTCAAATAAGACAGATGATGAGGGGAGGTTCTGTCATGATTTTGCCATTGCCTATGACCTCACTCAGATTGTTCGTGAGCTCATCCATGTGCCCGATACTACCAGTCAGTATACAAGCCTTCTAGACCTTTTTCTCTCCACTTCCCCTGAGCTATGCTCATGTTCCGTTCTATCTCCTCTGGGATCCTCTGACCACTCTTTTGTATCAATTAAGATAAAAATGAAATATAATAAGTCTACAGACGTACCTCTCCACTGTACTGTGTACCGATACTCTATGACTGACTGGGATATCTTCCGTACATTCATATCTGATCTACCTCTGCATTCCATGTTTAAAAAGGATGTGTCCTCTATAGTATCAGACCTGACCGAATGGTTAATTTTAGGCATAGACCAATTCATATCATCCAAAAAATTCCAACAAAAACCTAACAGCCAGCCATGATTCTCCCCTGAATGTGCTGCTGCCATCGTGCACAGAAACCACTTTTTCCATAGCTACCAACGTAATAGAAGCACTGAGACTAAAGCTGCTTTCAGGACCGCCAGCAACCACTGTAAAAGAGTAATAAAAAATGCAAGGGAGCTATATGCTTAATCCATTAAATCCGAAGTAGCTGAGCAGCGACTTGGTTCCCACCAGTTCTGGCAAATAGCAAATAGGATCCTAAACAGAAGCGTGCGTGCTATCCCAACTATCATCAATGGAACTGAGGTCATCTCGTCAGCATCCGACAAGGCCAAACTATTTGCCAAGAATTTTGCACCAAATTCTACCCTATGCGACGAAGGCCATCAACCCTGTATTTCCTTCTATAACACACAACACGCGAGGTAACATACAAATATCTGTGCGTGAGGTCGCCAAGCTAATCATGAACCTTGATTCCAGTAAAGCAACTGGTCCTGACGGTATTCCAATTATAGTGTTAAAAAAGCTCCAGCCAGAACTTGCCCCCATACTTACCAAACTGTTTAAGTGTTGCCTTAAGGAGAAGTGCTTCTCAACACCCTGGAAAACCTCATCAGTATGCCATGTATTTAAGAATTCAGGTGATCGGTCATCCTCTCAGTACAGACCAATAAGTCTCCTGAGTGTCATGAGTAAGTTTCTGGAATCCATATTAAATAGAGAAGTAGTCAACCACCTCAGCAGAAATAACCTTCTTAGTGACACGCAATATGGTTTCCATTCTGCTAGATCTACAGCAGATGTGCTAACGGTTATATCTCATAGGATTAGCGAATCTCTCGACACTGGTTTCATTTCTAGGACAATTGCTCTTGACATATTAAAGGCTTCCAATAAGGTATGGCATAAAGGCCTACTTCACAAGATTTCCAGATACGGTATAACTGGAAATATTTTCTCAATCATTAAATCATTTCTCTCTGATAGGCTCATAAGAGTAGTGGTTGATGGGCAGAAATCAGAGGCCCACAGTATTAATGCTGGAGTCCCTCAGGGGTCCATCCTGGGCCCAACTCTCTTCTTCATCTACATTAATGATCTCCCAAAACACATACTAAAATCATTCGTTGATATCTATGCTGATGACACGACTATCTATGGTAACACATCAAAGGCTGTAAATGACAATGTTCTCTCTGATTCTCTCTCGTCGGATCTTGCGTGCATGGTACAGTGGAGGAAGAGGTGGCTGGTTACCTTTAATGCATCTAAGACCAAGCTCCTGTAATTACATCATAAATGCTCTGATCCCCATCTTACATCAATTGAAATGGATGGCTCTCATCTAGGGGAGGCCCCATGTTTTGATAAGCTTCTGGGTTTGACCTTAACTCCTGATCTGAAATGGAACACATACATCAAGTCTGTTGCCCCGGTCGCTGGGAAAATGGTGGAATCCTTCTACCTCTGCAGAAGATATCTCACTAATGATGCAATTCTCTATCTATATAAAAGCCAAGTACGCCCAAGGATGGAGTACTGCTGCCACATCTGGGCAGGAGCTGCTAAAAACAGCCTATCCTGCCTTGACAGAGTACAAAATAGGCTTCGTTGCCTAGTGGGTGAGACGTTGCGAGCAAGTGCTCGTCTGAGCTCCATTCTATGGTCCCCCCTTGCTAATCTTTCACGAAAAACACCCGACTAGCTGAAACCACTGTCAATAATTTTCCCCACTCTTTATCCGTGCCTAAATCAAAATGTAGATTCTATGAACAAAGCTTCTTTCTTAGAATTACACGCCTGTGGAACTCTCTGCCTCTTGCCTGTTTCCCTCCCGAAGGCAACTTGGATGTCTTCAAGTCCAACATAAACAAATTCCTGATGAACTGCCCCCTTAAGTAAGATACTTTATCAAATCTCCAATACTAACTATTACTACGATACTATCCCAATGATTACTGTACACACAATAACCCTTATCCCCGAGTGGCTTCTGGGTCTTGATAAGTGGTGACCTCCATGTAAAAAAAAAAAAGTATTAGCAGTAGTAATATTTGTAACATTTGTAATAGTAGTACTAATAATAGTCGTTGTTTGCCATTTTTGTTGTTGGAATTTATGGCATGCCAACCATTTATGGGTCATTTTATGCCGAAACCAGGCATGTTTTGCATACAAGATTGGAGGGAAATTTGTACCATCATCGACCAAATCTATCAGGCATGTGTGCACAGTATACATGATACATGACAGTGAAACCTGACAGTGAAGGTTGAAGACATGCGTGGCATGGAGAGAAATGATAGAATGATATGATGGAAGTGTAATGCGAGTCAAAACGACAGGCTTGGATTTTACGACTTCAGAAAATTTGGGCAGTATAGGGAAATGTGTGCTGAACAGGAGACTTTGTTGATTTGGCCACATTCAAAAAATGAACGTGAATTCTTCAGTTAGTAGATGTAAAACAAGCGAAGCAACGAGATTAGTTCAAAAGAGAAGGTCAAAGTACACATGGGAAGAACTAATAAGCATGGATTTGAAAGGAAAAGGATTAAATAAAGCCCTGACTAGTGATAGGTTAGTTTGTCAGGCAATTTCGAAAGCTGTCCAACACATGCCAGCATCTTAAACAAATGCTGGACTACTGATGATGATGATGATGATGATGATGATGATGATGATGATGATTGCAGAATAGGTTTCTTTCAAATGGTCACCTATTTAATACTGACCATACTTAAATTTGGAGGTCTAAAAAAACAGAGGGTTAAAATAATTAGTTGTTTCTTCAGAATTGTGTAATCTATGCCCTGCTTCTTTTGTTCCAGCTTGTTCGACTCGTTGTTCTAGTGGTCTTCATCAGTTTGCTGTTTTGATATCTCATTGTAATAGAGCTTCTTCTTCTAGTAGCTTCTTTCCAAGAGCTGCAAGGTTATGGAAATATCTTCCTGTTAGCTGTTTTCCTCTTACCTACAGCCTTGACCTTTTCAAGACTAAGGTCAATAAGCATCTCTCGTCTTTAGGATAATCATCAAAGTTTAATCTGCAAAGGAACGTTCTAGGGTTACGGTGGAATCTGTTTTGAAAAGAGGAATACGAGGAAGAAATATCACTTGACAGAACATATTCAAGGATCTTACAAGCTGCATAGGATATCAGCTGAAGGAACCGCCCAACCAAAAAACGCCTATGTCGTCACCATTCTTCTATTTTAGTCTTAATAATATAATACTCTCAAAATAAGCGATCGTCAAAGACAAGAAAAAAAAAGGCCCTTCTATAAAGAACAATGGATACATGTATTCAAACGCCCTACACAGTTGGATGCAGGTTACCAAAAGTTAAAATAGTGAAGAAAAGAATAAAGATCGTCTGCCGAAAGTCTTTTCTTGGAGCACTATATGGTGGTTTTCCAGAATATCCAACAAAACAAAAATAGGGATGCAAAAATAAATGAACAACACATTAGCTGGGTAATTTTTTTTGTGGTTTAACTTATTTTAAAGTGTTTTTTTACGAGTTAAAACGTAAAACAAAATGGTAATCTCATTCGAACCATAGTCGAGCCTCGATAATCCCTCAGAAATCGAAAATTAAACCAAATACTGACAGAACATTACATTTTCGCACGATTGGTGGCATTTATTGGATGTGCTTCTATCAGTATTTTGTTTAAATAATGCTAAACTTTATAAAAATAAAATATCAAACATTCTAATTCTTCACCGAGCTCAGGTGCCCACACAGGGACAGATATTTCAACTAGTAACCAATATAGACAGTGCATATAAGCCATAAACAAACAATTACTTAAAACCTGGACTTGTTTAGTCATGAACTTAAATGCAGACAAATACGCAAAGCCGACAGAACGATTTCACTACCATTTCTTTCTTACCATTTTTTTTTGCTTATAAGAAAATGTCGAGCGACCAACAACAACGTGAACAACATGTTCTTTTTCTTTGCTATTTTTTCCTTTTTTTTTATATAAAATAAAGTAATTCTTTGAACTGGAATTTATTCTGTTATTGAGACCTTCTGAAAGCGCAAAAGGCTAAACTAGCATCGTTTATAGGGCAAAGGTCGAATGATTTGCATTCTTGTTTGGGAGCATGTGAAATGCCAAAGCATCTGATTGAAAAAAAAAAAAAAAAAAAAAACCCCTGAATTTTTCGATTTCTTTATGAAGATTATTTTTAGTTTTTAGTTGATAAGTGTCCTTGCATTTCAATGAAAGGCTGGGGGCACCTGTTCGTCTGTTAGTTGATCTGCCATACAGTATTTCCATCGCTAAACGTATATCAAATAGTTGCCTCGTATTTTATATGCATCAAAGTATAAGCTTTGTCACGTTTACGTTTTTTCACGTTTAATTATATTCCTATTTACAATGCCTCCGCACAGGACAGTTAGACATCAGGGTGAGGTTTTAATGCGGAGAAAAGGAACAAAAATAAAAAAAATTGTCTCAGTCGTGAAGGATTTCTCCTCCACTGACAGAGAACAAGAAATTGAAGTGTTGCATCTGAAGAACAGGTACTACACTTTGATCTTGGCCCGAACACGTTTAATTAATTCAGTCGAAGTTCTCAAAAATCAAGGGGCCCCTTCCTGGGGCTAACACATGGTCTCTACATGAGATACATAGATATTCAATTATTCCATTGCCGTTCTCTTTTGTCTCTTGAACCTTGAGATAGTAAAAAAGTAAGGAATGTTAATTCTCTTCAAACTTATTGACCGGTTAACTAAATTACATTATATCTTTCTTTTGTTTTCTTGGTCCTACTAGATTCCAGGACAAGAATTCATCTAGTCTGGTGGAGTATCCAGCTTAGTGCTGTTATTATAGGTAACATTACTTGGAGAGAGTGTACCATTCCTCGTATAAGTCACTGTGGGGTTGGTATTACAAGAGGATCTTATTTGGGTTGCAAATACTATATTATTTTGAATATTTAATCATAGTTTACTTTTAGGAGGAAGTATCTTCATGTCAAATTTTCTTGACAAACCTCTTTACAAAGAAATCTTAAACACTAGATGACAGTGTGAAGTAGGCATCCAAGTTCTCTCCAGTAGGTATTCAAGTTTTCTTCAGTAAATATTCTCTGTCACATGTAACTGTAAATATCATTTTTGTTCATCTGCCATGTTTCACTTTCATTGCTAAATAAGCACACAGATTGAATGGACGTTGCTTATTTTAGATATGTCGAAGAATCTAGTCTGTCAGTTAGGCTTTGATGCTTAAGTTTAAAATTACATTTTCATAGGTCTGTCATGCTTAAGTTTGAAATAGAATTCTTATTTTTATTCTTGAGTTTGAAATGGCATTTTTATTTAGCTGTCATTGCTTCAGTTTGAAATAACATTAAATTACATTTTTGTTGGCCTTTCATGCTTAAATTTGCTGTTGGTCTGTCAAGTTTGAAATAGCATTTTTATTTATTTTTTAATTGCTCAAGTTTTAAATAGCATTTTTATTGTTCTGTTATGCTTAAATTTGAAATTAAATTTCTGTTGGTCTGCCATACTTACGTTTTAAATTACATTTTCATCAATCTGTCATGATAACGTTTGTAAATAGTTTTTCATTGGTCTGTCATGCTTAAATTTGAAATTACATTTTCGTTACTCTGTCATTGTTACATTTGAAATTATGTTTTTATTGTTGCATCTTGCTGAAGCTAAAACTGTTCAACATTAAACGCGCACATTGAATGGATAAATTTTAAGAATAGTTGTGTTCTTTTTTATTGTTCATAGAAATGATTGCGAACTTCAAAAGCTAAAAATACCTGCTTCATTCGATAAACTTTTATAAAAGAGAGTACCTAGTTGGAAGAAGATGTTCCTGAACTGTTGCCAGATTGTAACAAGGTATATGTTTTTGTACACTCGGGCGTTGGGTGTGTAAAAGAAGCTCTTAAGTGATCTTGAGGGATGAAGCCTAACCAAAAGGGAATTTTGTCCTTAAAATATCTTTCAGGATGAAATCTACAGACAAGGAATGTTGGGTACTATCCATATGTTTATTTTTTGGTGAGACAGCCAGAACTTATATTTCATTGTCCAGTCACTCTAGCCAATTGGCCAAACAACCCTATTCAAAATAAGCCATATGCTTGGCTAGACGTGTGGAATTATTGATTCGAAAATTGATTTTAAAATATTGATTTTTAATTAATATTATCACATGCCTAATGAAGGAGCTTGTTGTCGGAAACATCAATCGTTTAAGGATGTAGAAATAAATAAATGCACGTTACAAGTAACTACACAATCCTTGCTATAACCTTATAATTACCGTTGTTGTCTTTTGTTTAGTA
>NC_136502.1:74178798-74313798 GCF_053919585.1 Euprymna scolopes
AGAAATATATAGATCTAAGTACACACGGTCATAAAATAAATACATAGACACATACATATACACATAGACACACATGTATATAAGATAGGAGAAGTAAAGAATGAAATCAGGAGAGGAGAAAGTATATTAATAGAATATTAATAAATTATAGAAATCAGTGACAATTTTTAATTTATTTAAATTTTATATCTAAACTAAATTACTTAAAAGATGGGTTTTATAATGTTTGCAATTAATTGAATTTTCGTGCTTCTTATTTAATAATTTATCTCTTTCTCTAAAAGTAAGTATAAATAATTTCTCATAAAGACATAGGTAGCAAGGCGAGTTTAAAGATGAACAGGTTTTCGCTTTCTTTAAAATTTTCCAATTTACTATTGGAGAGTAACCTTGCTCTACTAGTTCATTGTAATATTTAGACAAGGAAGTTCTATTTTTGTACTCATTATTTTCAAAAGAGCACTTGTGACCGGTAAATCTTTCTTTAAAATTGTTATTTGTCATTCCTATGTAATATTTTTTTTCTTTCGGATTTTCCTTAGTAGAAATAGTTGCTTGGTACACTACAGAAGTAATTTGACAATTTCCTTTAAGAGGGCATTTTGATTTAATTCTACAGTTACAACTTTCGGTAGCAATGGGTGTGCTATTTTTGTTTAATATTTTGTTATTATGTTTTTTAATTATTTTTTCAAGGTTTTCATTACAACTATAACTAAGTTTTATTGTATTTTTATTGAAAATTTTATGTAGTATGTTATTAATAGGGAAGTGCTTTTTAATTAAGTTTAAGAATTTCATTCCTAGATTTGTTTTAAGTTTCAGATTAAAAGGGGGATTGTACCACAGGATTTTTCTCTTACGGTTTCTATTTGTATTTGTGTTTGGGTGTGTTGGTTCTATGAACTCAATTTGGGTGTTTTTGTATCCACTATCCTTAAGTGCCCTGTTATAGAAATATTTATGTTTATTAAATGTTTCAAGATTGGAAGAATTGTCACTGATTCTTTTACTAATGGATTTGGGGATATGCCTAATGATAGATTTTGGGTGATTTGATAGGGGGTGTACATAAATTGGGTTTGAGTTTTCCTTCCTATATGGTTGGTAGATGCCTTTCCTTAAATCAAAGTTCACATCCAAAAAATTTACAGTTTTAACATCTGATATAATATCCACTTTTAATTTAATTCTACGGAATTCATTTAAGATAATCTTTTTGGTTCTTTCACATTTAGGGCCGTTGGATTCCTTGATGATCATCAGTCCATCATCACGATACAAGCCTATATCCATGACATTGATGTCTTTGGTTAAGTTGTATAGTATGAATAGACCTACTAAGTCTGTCATTTCAGCCAAAAAATAGAACTTCCTTGTCTAAATATTACAATGAACTAGTAGAGCAAGGTTACTCCCCAATAGTAAATTGGAAAATTTTAAAGAAAGCGAAAACCTGTTCATCTTTAAACTCGCCTTGCTACCTATGTCTTTATGAGAAATTATTTATACTTACTTTTAGAGAAAGAGATAAATTATTAAATAAGAAGCACGAAAATTCAATTAATTGCAAACATTATAAAACCCATCTTTTAAGTAATTTAGTTTAGATATAAAATTTAAATAAATTAAAAATTGTCACTGATTTCTATAATTTATTAATATTCTATTAATATACTTTCTCCTCTCCTGATTTCATTCTTTACTTCTCCTATCTTATATACATGTGTGTCTATGTGTATATGTATGTGTCTATGTATTTATTTTATGACCGTGTGTACTTAGATCTATATATTTCTATATTATTTGGTATACCCTCCCATGTTTATTCAATCCATTTGTATGTCTCTATGTATGTATACATCTATCTGTACCCTTGCCAAATTATTTGTATTCTTATGTATTTCTATATATATAATTTATGTAAATTATACATATTTATGTGTGAGTATATATATGTGTGTGTGCGTTGTTGTGTATTAGTATATGATTGTGTGCATATATTTGTGTATTTTTTGTATGTATGTGTATACATAAGATTATATATATATGTATGTATGTATGTGTATATATATATATATATGTATATATGTGTATATATATATATATATATATATATGCTTATTAGTATGTCGGTTGGTTCTCTGTGAGTATATACATATGTATCTTATTATTTTTAATTAGGGTACTATCTACCTGTGCGTCGCTATTTTTGAGTATTTCGTTGATTTAATTACTTCTTTTGCCTGAATATATTTATAGGTAAGTGTACTTGTATCTGTGTTATTAGTAATCTGGTATTGAATGTATTATTTTGTGATTTAATATGACTTTATATCTATACTTAAATAGCTTAAACTTCCAACTTAATAGTATAGTTACACCTTTACTTATGTGCATGTATATGTATATATATATATATGTATATATATATATATGTGTGTGTATGTGTGTGTATATTTGGGTATATATATGTGTGTGTGTGGTTATATATCTATATATATATATATATATTTGTATTATATTCTTTTTATATACATAAATATTAGTAGTTTTTTATTTATAATTATTGGACCTATTTAATTTATTTAATCCCCTCTTATGTCTAAATATGTTATATTAAAAAGATAATAAATATTAATTTTATTCTGTTTTTATTATTATTATTATTATTATTATTATTATTATTATTATTATTATTATTATTATCATTACTATTATGTTTATTGTTATTAATAATAATTTTAATATTGTTTTATCATTATTTTTTTCTTTTATATATATTTTTTTCTTTTATTCATATATTTATCTAATAAAAACGCGAAAACTTTAAACTTATATCATTTAGCATAAAGGGCCTAATTAATGGTAGACGTATGTTTGAATTGCGTTGATTTTACTCGTGGACGTATGTAAGAGGATAAATATGATAGCCGAATACATTCACTGCCTTTTTTGACACGTTAATTTCTGACGCTTGGATTGTATCTTCTGTTTGTATTTGTAATAATTTGTTTCATTACTGAATTGTATAATTGTTCTTAAATTGGTTGACACGCAGATTTTTTCTTTTTCTTTTTCTTTTTCTATATACTGTCAAATTCTTACTTTCTCTCTTTCTCTATTTAACTAGATGTCATTATTCTTTCCTTTTCCTTCTAGTTCTTATTATCTTTATTATAACCCTTTATTTCTTTTTTCTTTTCTCCATATCATATATATGTATGTGTGTATATATGTATATATATGTATGTATATATGTATGTATGTATATATATGTATATGTATATATATATATATATGTGTGTGTATGTGTGTGTGTGTGTATATATGTATATATATATATATATATATATATATTTTCTCTCTTCTTTTTCTCTCTATTTTGTTTTCTCTATATTTTCTTTCTCTATTTCTGTCTCTATTCCTTTTTTCTTCTCAATCACTCTCTCCCCATTGTAATCTTTTTACTTTATTTAAATTGCCTCTCCCTTTTTACTTTTTTATTTAATTAAAGTCCTGTGTTTTAAGTTTTTTAACTCCAACTTCTAAAGAGTTCCTACCTAAAATAAAAATCCATTATTCATTGAACTTTTGAATAGTCAAGTCGCTGCCTGATGATATCTGTTGTTTGATTGAAACAAGTGGCTGTTTGTAGCAGCGGGATGTGAGCATGTTTATATAACAATAAACAAGTATATATATATATATATATATATATATATATATATATAGTTTTTCTTACATCGAAGTGAGATTTTGCCTTTTTAGGAGTAAACTATTGATCTTTAAAAGTGTTGTTTTAATGTTTGTCTTTCGAGGAAAAATGTGCAGGAAAACTTGGGTAAAATATAATTATACGCTCTTTTAATCTTATTATAGAACCTGGTAAGGCGGAAGCGTCAACTGTTCAGTTTTTCTAGAAGTTGCTGACTAATATTTGGAGAGTTCAGTCTTATAAAAGCATCTTGTATCTTTTCATACGCCTTGTCTTTGGCACTTACTGCCTTTGTAATTGCAATTTCCAATTAAATAGCACAGAGCCTGCGGACATGTCTCTTTGAATTTTTGTTGGCACATAGCTACAAGATAGTTGGCATGAATTTCATTTTTAGCTTTGTCAAAGAAATGATAAAGTTGGATAATTGCTCCCTTGGACTCCGTACAGTCTGATACAAAAAACAAAAACAGGAAAGGGAATATAATGGATTAGTTCTAACCAATTGATGTGCAAGAAGTATAAGACATTGGGAATGAATAAGAATTCAGTTGTGGACAAAGGTATTTATTTGGATGGCAAAGTTATTGAAGTTGCTGAAAAATTTTATTACGTTAGTGATATCATTGGAGCGACTTATTATTATTAGTAAGTATTAGCATGATTACAAGAATTAACAGTGGATAGAGTAAGATCAGAGATTTTATTACGTTAGTGATATCATTGGAGCGACTTATTATTATTAGTAAGTATTAGCATGATTACAAGAATTAACAGTGGATAGAGTAAGATCAGAGAACTTCTATTATTACTAACCAGCAGAGCTTTACCATTGTCGACAATGCATCTGAATATAGTGTAGTAATACATGGAAGTGAAATCTAGCCAGTGAAGGAAACGATATGATACAATGAATGCGTAATATAAGTATTAAAGACAGGCTTGATTCTGATAACCTCACAGAAAGATTAAATTTGGAGAGTATAGAGAGATGCGTGCAGAAGAGTAGACTTTGATGGTATGGTCACGTTGAAAGAAAGGATGAGAGTTATTGGGCTAGTAGATGTAGAACAGTTGAAGTAGCAAGTTCAATTCACAGAGTAAAGCCAAGAAAAACATGGGAAGAACTGATAAAAATGGACCTGGGAAAAGAGGGATAAATAAAGACCTGGACAGAGATAGGTTTATTTAGAAGTCAATTTCTTAAAGACATCCAACCCATGCCAGCATGTAAAACAATGTTGAACCATGTATGATGATGATGATTAGCTTTCACGGAATCATTTACTATAGTCATTGTGTTTTAGCATTAAATAAAGAGTTGATATGCCGTAAAAAGACAATCTTAAAATCATTCTGTAAACCAAACCACATCAAAAAACATTTGTTTTTCTTAATGTGGGAATAAAATTAACTGTCTTCACTATATATCTCCTTGTTTGATTTACGTAATGATTTTATGGTCTTTTTTGTGATTCAGTTAATCAGCAATGACACGCTTAACCATGTAATTAAACATCTATAATTCAATGAAATAGAGTGGATCTTAATCAACCTCTGATTGACCACTCGACTTCATACCTGTTCAAATTGTTTTGTCTGTCTTTCAAGAAAAGCCTGTCCAACAACTTAAATTTCAGTTGTCAACTCGTAGCAAATATGGAGGTGAGATATGTGCAATCAAAGAACGGAGTTTAATTTTTTTTTTTTTTTAATTTGGATTATTTGGATTATTCGGACTAGTGTTCTCATCTTGAATGTCATTCACACAACATTTTGGCCGAATATAACCTTCGAACTTTTTTAGGTATATCTTGTCAAACCTCCTGTTGAATTTGGAAATCTTTCTATCAAACTTGAGAATTTGCGCAGAATTTTAAATGGAACCCTTTAATTCATGCATCATGACATAACACATAAATCACGAGGTAAATTAAGTTGTAAATAACACTATTCTGGAGGTTGAAGGTTTAATCCAGGGTACACACAATACGAAGAATACAATTGTGAATTACTTAAAACTTCTGGCTGATGAAATAAGAACATTCTAGTCTCTTGGATTAAACAAAGGGTTCCATTCAAAATAATGTGCAGATTCCGAAGTTTGTGATAGAAAGATTCCTGAGTTCAACAAGATATGCCTGAAGAAGGTCAGAGGTTACATTGGCCGAAACGTTGTGCAAATAATACTTATGATGACATAGGAGTCTAAATAATCCAAATGATCCAAAAGGACTGACCCTCAAGAGAAGGGCAAACAAAACATCAGGTTTAATTGCATAAATTTGTTGAGTTGAGTATGAACAACCCAATTGTGCAGGAAACAGTTAGTGATTAAATGACGACGATGATGATGATGACAATGATGATGATTACAATGATGATGACGACGACGACGACGATGATGATGATGACAATGACAATGATGATGATGATGATGATGATGATGATGATGATGATGATGATGATGATGCAAGTGTGTAGGACATTTAAAAAAGTAACATAAAAAGACCACCGTTAGTCTACAGCAGAACTGGACATAGTGTTATATATTGGGATCCTGTGCCAGTAAGTAGAAATTAAGTAAACTAGTATGAATTTTGGCAAAAGTTAGATAAGTACATGTCAGGATGACCTGTCGGCAAATGTAAACAGACCAAGTGCAGCTGCTGTGATTGAAGCATAGAAGTTAAGGATTACCTCCGTGAACAAAACACGTTAGAACGATATGTCATAGAGATTACATCACATGTACGGAGAAGAGAACAGAGTTTCTAGGTAGTCGGAGCCAGGAATCGAGAGAAGTAAGATGCGTCTAAAAATGTAGAGAGAATCTAAGTGAATATTGTCTTGAAACTTTGCCTGTATATCGACCATCTTAAGACTAAGTAAAAAAAAATTAAGTAAGAAATAATTTACAAACTCCCTGAATAAAACCTTTGAAAGCTAAGCAAGTTTCCATTGTTTTCTATGCATAAGTAGATTCGTCTTGAGCTAAACAATAAATCAACAACCACAAGTGGATCAGGGGCCTACACATGGAAAAGCGACGATTTAAAAAAAAATGAATAAAAGATCATCGACCGTGCACGTATGTAAAACGACTTATTATTTGATTTGTTTCTTAATCGGTCACTGGCCTAGAAGTGCATATGTGTGCATTTGTTGGAAATGATGTGTGGGAACTGTTCGTTTAACCTTTTTGTTTATTAAAATGTTATATTATGGGTGTATTAGCTAATGTTATTTTAGTTTTTTAATACCAATGGTCACTTGAGGAAGTGTCAATCAGAGAATGAAGATCAGCAACTGTACATGTATATAACAAGACTTTGTTTTGTAGATCACTCACTGGTGATAACACACATGTGCAAAAGTACACGTTTGTTGAAAATGAGACGTGCGAACAGTTCGTTTGTGTTCGTTTAACTTTTGGGTTATTGTGCATAAAGCGAGAGCCTAACTTTCACACACACTGGAAGATGGCACCCGCGTCTCTCAATTGAGATATGGAAGCACAAAATGGATACAATTTTCAAATATATTTTATGTTTATTTTTTTCATCCCCTTATAATTAAAATAAATAAAAAAACGTAAACTTTTTTTCTCAATTAATTTTTTCACATCTTTCAATTGAAGTATGAAAGCACAAAATGGATACAATTTTCAAATATATTTTATGTTTAATTTTAACGATTTAAAAATAACTATTTCGGCAATATCATCTACTGGATTCGTACTTCTTATGTTGTTTGAATTTAATGTTTTTTTTACATATGTGAAATATTTACATTTTAAAACTGTTAAACTATTTTCTGTTGTGCATTCACCTTTTTGAAACTGCTAAAACTGTAAAAAATGTGACACATTCAGTGTTTTTTTCATGTTTCTGTGAATAAATGTATTTTTAAAATATCTAAATAATTTGACAAAATATATAACATTAATTCAAACAAACGTAGTTATTTGAAAAATATGTGATTAAAAAATAAATAATTGATAAAAAACGTTTACATATTTTCTAATATTTTTATTATAAGGGGATGAAAAAAGAAAAGTAAACATGAAATATATTTGAAAATTGTGTCTATTTTGTGCTTCCATACATAAATTGAGAGACGCCAGTGCTAGCTTCCGGTGTGTTTGAAAGTTAGGCTCTCACTTTATGCACAATAACCAACTTTTGTTTATGAAAATATTACAATAGAAGAGTGAAAGTTGCAAACGAAGTTCACTGACATTTGTGTAGCAATTGCGCTGTTCGGTAATTGTTGGCCAATCTTAATTAATATATAGTAAAAGCTATATCTATATAACACAGATGCTTGTTGGTATAGACAGGTTTGCTCAAGTCTTGAGGGGACTGAGAAATGGAGGCAATTAGAGGAGAAACAGTAGAAAAGGTTCATTAGCGTCATAATCTTGCACTTTTTGGAAGAGTTCATGACACAAAGCAATTCGAGGTTTGTGTCCCAGTTGATCCCCGTCTAATTCATAACCACAATTCTTTTTTTTTCAGAAACATATTAGATATTGTAAAGTGAAGAAACTTGGTTCGTTTTTTTTTTGTTTTGTTTTGTTTTTACTCCTTGAAGCTAGCAACGTAAGAGAGATAACTTATCTCAACAATTGATTATAACAAACATTTTTAATGTCAATAAACTGCTATAACCTTACCGGCCAGTAACAATCAAGACAAACACAGAGGTATCGTTAACAAAAAGTGTATTTTGCAGAAGTACACGTCATGATTCGGGTGGGGTGGGGGACATAACTGCCCCGAATCATGACATCGATGTTTTATTCCTAAAATGGGTGGATCAGCTTACCCCATAACACAACATAAACAATGAAACAACAAAAATAAAATTAAGATATAGGAGAAAACATGGTAATTGTTTTCTTTAGGGTTCTGAATCAGTACAAAATTTAACATTAAATGATTCCTATTTCCTGACCATGTTAGCTTTTTAAGGCAGTTAGCTAATTATTTTCTCACTAATAATAAATTCCAATGGCAATAAAAATGTTTTGAAATTGCATTTTTAGTGTTATTTTCTTTATTTCTTTCCATGGAAAAGTTGTTTTCACTTAACTATCCCATAAAAATATTTACTTCTTTTTCATCTAATTACAAATTAAAATAATCTTTATTTTTTTCATAATCAATTGTTGAAAAAAAATCCTTATTAAAATAAATTGCTGAAACAAAATCTACAACTAATTTGAAAATCTCCCTTACTTTGCCACTGTAAAGTAAAGAATTGTTGAAACTTTACCATAGTTTCTTGTGGAGTAAATTGCAATGGATCAATTTATTGTAATAGTAGTTATAGTACTATTATACTAGATGAGACAAGTGGGTGGACAACTACTGTAAAGAATATGGGCATTCGGGTCTTTTCTCCTTACAAGATATGATTCGCTGGTTTAGCCATAAATACTGGCTGGTGGAGCCACCTAGGGACAAACATCAAAAGGTACACAAGCCTCATGCCAGGAACAACCACCTAGAATGTTACACTTGTTTCGAACGCCAACTTATCAAATTTATTACATGAACTGAAGCAAGCCCACTCAACTACTTCAAACGATATATATCTCTTTCTTGGGATCATATCAGTGGCAACTTAGGATACGAAGTGAATTCACAAGTTAAAAAAAAAATATCTAACGACAAACTAACTAAATCGATCTTGCAAGTTGGAAAAAATCTAATGAAGAAATTAGAAAGACTTATCGTTACTTACAGAAAGTATTTTTTTTCTTTCTCTATAGTTTTTTTTTTTACCTAATGAGGAACGTACAAAATTATTTATTCAGTTATTAAAGAAAGTAAGAAATTGCCCCTTTCTCTTGTTTTTACTTAGAAAAAATATTTTCTACTCATATTGGAGTAATACATTGTTCTTGTGGGTACATAACAAAAGTTTTGGAATTGACTAAAATGCTTCAGACCACTTTACAACAATAATTTCAACAAAAATTGAAGCAACATAAAATAATCCCAACAACAATTGCAACAACAAAAACAACATCAACTAACAGGAGAATTTTGAAAAATTATTCAAACAAGTAAAAGAAAAAAAAAATCACTTTTGGAAGACGTATAGTTTAAGACCACAAAATCACCATGCCCGAGGATTTTTTTCAGCTGAGTGAATCTCACATTCACTATCGACTTTAAATATGATCCAGATATTGGTTTAACGTTTCCAGCTTATTCCCGTAGGTTTGAACCCATATTTACGCAAAGATGCAAACAACGGTTTGATGAAGAAAAAGAAATCACGCCATTATTACAAAAGTTGGGAATAGGAGAAAATATTAAATACGCAAATTTAATCCTAAAAATATCGGAAGACATGATATTTAGTGAAATAATTTAAATTTTTATCGAAAATGTTCGATAAGAGTCTGTTCAATACGTGATATAAGTGTTTAAATATCGTAAAAGAGGACGATGATTTTGTCACGTTTGCAGTTGTGGTTAACGCACCGTATAAGGCATTTAATTTAATGGAATTTATTACAAAATGGTTTAGTCAAGTCTGAACATCGTTCACTTATTCATATTGTAACGGAATAAAAAAACTATGATATGCGTTTGTTTGATTTTTTAAGTATGAAACTTGTGGAAATTCCACAATGGACTCTTTCATATGTAATATATTGATGTTGGCATTCTGTGGATGTTCAGCGTAAATAGAGAGGCTCTGATATTATATTGCGACCCAATTTCTGGAGGAAGGGGATCATTCTCTGCTGCAGTATGTGGTAGTACATGTTGGAGTTCATGTTTCACTCAATGAAATGTAACACTCCAATATCTGCTGCACTCATGCAGCCCCAGACTATGACATTCCCACCACCATGCTTGACTGTAGGCATGACACACTTATCTTTGTACTCCTCGAATTGGTGTACATGGCTGTCACCCCAGAAGGAAGCCTCTTCTGTTGGCAGTACACAAGACAACTCGCAAACAATGAAAAAATGTCAGCAAAGCCCATAGATTACTGGAACCATGTCCTTTCATCGGATGGGACGAAATTTTTAAGTTTGTTTGGTTCTGATGGCCTTAAGCATGTGTGGCGGCGACCAAGTGAGGAGTACAAAGATAAGTGTGTCATGCCTATAGTCAAGCATGGTGGTGGTAATGTATCGTTTGGGGCGCATGAGTATGGCAGGTATTAAAGAGCTACATTTCAGTAAGGGAAACATGAACTTCAACATGTACTGTCAAATACTGCAGCAGAGTATGATCCCCTTCCTCCAGAAACTGGGTCGCAAAGCAGTGTTCTAGCATGGCAATGACCCAAAGCACACATCCAAGACAACCACTGTTTTACTGAAGAAGCTGAGGGTAAAGGTGATGGAGTGGCCAAGCATGTCTCCAGACTTGAACTCAATAGAACATCTTTGGGGCATCCTCAAGAAGAAGTTGGAGATGCGCAAATTTCAAATATCCACCAGCTCCGTGACGTCATAATTGAAAAGTGAAAGAGCATTCCAGTGGCTACATGTGAATCCCAGGAGAGTAAAGGCAGTTTTGGATAATGGTGGTGGCCACACAAAATATTGAGAGTTGTCATGTTGTATGTTAATATTGATACCTTTTCGTAAGGGGTTTACTCACTTTTGTTGCCATGGATTTAGCTTTTTAATGGATATATTTTGAGTTATTTTGAGGGGAAAATAAATGTTGCAGGCAGACTACTTTTCATAGTGTCAAAAAATCATTTTTTCAGTGTTGTCCCATGAAGAAATATACTTAAATATTTGAAGAAACGTGTGTGGGGGGTACTCACTTTTGTGATACTCTGTATATATATATATATATATATATATATATATATATATATATATATATATATATAGTAGAACTCCGAGATACGGTAGCCTTAGGATACGTTTTTACAATGTTTTTTTTCTGGTTACGGTATTTGCCCCGCCTTACTGTGTTATTTATAATGTTATTTGATTATATACATGTGCATTATATACTGTTCTGTATTTTGTTACTAATTTTAAATGCCATATTCTGGGGTTCTACTATATATATATATATATATATATATATATATATATATATATATATATATATATATATATATATATATATATATGAACTTGAGTTCCTTCAGCTATAACCGAAACCAAAATTTATTAAGAATTCTTGATAAAATTATTTATAAGAAATGGAAGGTCATTACAATTAAACGATAGTCACCAGGAAGAAAAAAAAAAAGATGTAAGCGTGACACACAGGCTATCGTATTAATATATGGATGAAACCTTTAAGAATTGTATGATTTAATAAATGCAAAGTGAAATGTTGAATTTTTTTTAAGGTAAATTTCCCCATTTTATGCACAAACCGTTTTGACCTAATTATTATTTGCAGAAAAATAAACTTAAGTGAACTAAATTATATTCAGGTCAACAACATAAACATTAGTTTGAATCAAGAATCGATTTCTTAGATGAGTTGCTATTTACGTCTAAATTTGAACATTTTTTAACGTTAATATTATGTTTTTGTAAATACAGTATATTTAAAAATAAATTAAGGTGTGGATTGGTCACGTGTGTACAGAATTTTTATTTGTTTTTATTTAAATGTGAAAATATTATTTTATGTTAGGTTATTCCGTTTATTTTTTTATGAAACGAAATTAATTATAAAATGTAAATGGTTTCATAGTTATAATGCAAACATAAAGTTAAATGTCGAATTTCTCTATTAAGAGCTAAAACTGTTTAATGGAAAATGTCACCATTTTATACATAAACCGATCTGGTTTAATTATTACCAGAAAAGCAACTCAAATGAATTAAATTATATTAAAGTCACTGCTATAGTGGGACAAAATAAGAATTGGGCTAGTCCGAATCCAGTATAGATTTGTCAGATGCATCGTTATGTAGGCCCGACTTAAATTTATATAAGAAAAATGCATTGGATGTATTGTGGTCAAATTTTTGTAATGCAATTTTTATTCAGCATTTTTTAAAAACTTTTTGTATGGAAAAAATGTATACGTAAAAAGTTAGTACAGTATAGCTTGATAAAATGTGCATATCCTTTATTTCTTTAATATGAAACTAAACTTATAATGATTACCTGGTTTAATAAATATGAAACTAAACTTATAATGATTACCTGGTTTAATAAATATGAAACTAAACTTATAATGATTACCTGGTTTAATAAATATGAAACTAAACTTATAATGATTACCTAGTTTAATAAATATGAAACTAAACTTATAATGATTACCTAGTTTAATAAATATGAAACTAAACTTATAATGATTACCTAGTTTAATGAATATGAAACTAAACTTATAATGATTAGCTGGTTTAATAAATATGAAACTAAACTTATAATGATTACCTGGTTTAATAAATGCGATTTAAATGCAAGGTGAAATCTTGAATTATTTTTAAATGGCTGAAGCAGTTTAGTTGAGTAACAGATGTTTATGCATAAACCTACCTAGTCTAATTATTATCAGAAATAAACTTCAGCAAACTAAACTATATTTGAGTCAATAACATAATACAATAAAAAAAGAAAAAAGATTAGGCTGGATTACGCATCGATTTTTCAGATGCATTGGTATTTAGGCTTGACTGTGAAAGTTTTTATGTTAATATTTTTCTAGAGAAAATTACTTCTTCTCCTAGTTGTCTCATTTCTTTATTTGAACATCATGAATTAAACACATCATTTCATTTGTCGTTTAGGTTTGAGGTTTAAGAAAAAAAACATAAGAAAGACCAACCTTTTGATATCAGCAAAAAATGAGGAATCTTTTGTGGGTTTGAAATGCTAATGTTTTTGTGTTGTTTTTAAAGAATTTAATTAATAAACGGAATAAAATCAATTTGAAAATCATGTTAAGAATAAAATTTTCTTTTTAACTTTGCCAAAAATATCTGAGACGCGTATTCTTCCAGTAAATTTATGAAAGCACTGAAAAAAAAAAAAAAATGAAAACAGCCTTGGGTTTATTGCCAGCTGAGACACACGGAGATTTCATGGCTCTGAACTCTACGCGTGGATAACAATTGATTTTCTTGGAAAATTCTATACCGTTTTATTTTCAACTGATGATGGCCTGAATATTTCTGTTTTTCTTTTATAGTAAATATCTTGGACGACGCTTGCTGTCAAATAAAAAGTTCTTGATTTTCCTTTTATGATTTTCTTTTCCATTTTTATTCCCTCCTTTCCCGGGGTCTTTGAGAAAGAAAGTCACAGTTTCTTGTTGCCAGAGTTCAGAACTCAACCTAGAAGAACGAAAAGGAGAATTAACAATAAAGAAAGTGCAGGAGAGAAAAAGGAAAGATTTAGGATGATTTCTCCTGAGTATATCACGTCCGTGTATTCCACCATCTTGTTAGGTCACAAAAAATAGACGAGGATGATTTTTATACACGCCTCTTTGTATATCTATATGCATGACTGCAACTGTGTATGCATGCACGTTTTATTGTGCATATGCGTTTCTCTTTGTATATGTGTATGTTTGTGTTCGTCTACTTGGTTTGGTCGGCATATCAATCGTATTAGAGAAAAGTGGCGTTAGTGAAGTGGAACCAACGTGAACTTTATATGACAATTGTTCCAGACAAGGCGTGAAGCTATTAGATGTAAGAAGCTAACATGAACGGAATATGATTATCGCAAAAACAGAAGATGCCTATTGGCTTAGTTTTTAAAAGATCATGGCTATAGGTAGGAAGAAAACACTCAGTAGGAATAGAATTCCACAAGCCTTCAGTTCTTGTTACGAAGCTACTGGAATAGGAAGCTGTATTACAACGAGGTATCAAAACAGCTAATTGATGGAGATAATTAGATCAACAAGTCAAACGAGCTAGAACAAAAGAAGCAACGAATAAAAGTGACAATTCTGAGAACACATGCCACAATAGTATGTGTTGCGTTCAGAGGAATTGTGGTGTCAGGATCATTGGAGATTCTATTAACAAGAAAACAAGCTCATTGCATTTTAACACAATTCATTCGAGGCAGAAACCTTAAATTAATTACAAACGATATTGAATGTCCGGCAAATGTCACCATGTTGTCTTTCTCTTCCTCCCTTATAGAACTCTCTAGTCTTTTCTAAGAATCTATAAAGGGTGATAACTCTTACTGTCTTTTTTTAGGGTTATTCTTCTTTTTATTGCTATAATAGTATGTATAGAAAAAACTATTCAGACTAACAATATCACGTCTGTGAGAGAGAGGTTGCAAAGAAGAAACTAAAGCTGAGGCCAATCAAATTTATGATGATTTTATCATAAATTTGATTGGTTTCACCTTTAGCATGCCAAGTTCAAATTTTCTCGGTTTAATAACACCACTTTCACGATGGATGTTAACAACTTTTATGTGATTCCTCTTGTAAATACCTGATTCTTGAAAAAACAACAACAAAAAAAACAAACAGGATAAACAAATGCCAACAATAAAATTTATCAAAATGTGGTACCACGCAGATTCATATGAATTTTTATTTTATGACATATCAACCCTTTTTGGTGTTATTTTCTATCGTACTGTATTGAAGCAGTAGTCACTCTAGGCCGATTCAACTGGCTTCCTCCAAAGGAGGAAGTTTTATAGGAATATCAAATTCACAAGTGGTACTCAGTCCCTTGTCCTCATCAGAGGAGTTGACAACATTAGATTTTTGCAGTTCTTGCAGGGAGGTGTCGATATTTTCCTACATATAGTGCATGTTATTTTAAATGATCACCCATCTGTTTCTGACCAGGCTGAATATTGCTTAACTTTGGTGATTTAACGAGAACCAGTGTGTCAATGTGATCATGCTGTATAAACTAATGTGATTATGTTGCATAACCACATTATTTAATACAAAAATACAATTAGCAACAATTAGTTGTATACAATTATAGGAACAGACATCAAAATTTTAGCCATAGTTAGGAACAGTGTCAGACTAGGTCTAAAGATATTGGTCAGTATGAATAAAAGGAGTTCCAATCATAACTACGATATTATCCATTAATTTTCACAATAAACAAATAAAATGAAGTTATCAATTCCAGTGATCCTTTTTCGTGCATTGCTTATTTGTGTCACATGATTTACTTCTTATTGTTTTTTTATTACTAAATCAGTTACATGCGTTTGTTTCTTTATTCAATTTTTTATTTGATATTAAAGAGCCCTCCATAGCACTTCTAACTCCAACCATGCCAAGGTTTTTTCTTTCTTCACCTCCACTATAATGTGAAAAAAAAAAAAAGAATGATTTGGAAAAATAAATCGGCATTTTTTTTTTTTTTGCTAAGTTAGTACATAATTACATTATCTTTCAAAATTATTATATAATTGCATTGAAACTACAGCAAAAAAACCTACTTCCCCTAAAAAAACGAACTCTTATTTAACCTAAATAAAATATTTTTTTCTAAATTTTAGATATTATACATCCAGAACAACACTGGTAAAAACATAGCAATTTTGTGGGGGTTTGGTTTATATTTTTTAAATTTTAGCAAGACATACACACAATATACACACACGCAGACAAGCATACATAAATTCATACATACTTACATACAGACAGGCAGACAAGAACATTCCCTTTATATTATAGGCAATAGTCTCGCTTTATAAAACACCCATTTCGTATCAGGAAAGCTGACATGTTGACAAATCTGCCACTTACTGGAGGAAATTGTGGGTTTATATCTTTCTCAAAGGTGTTAGTGCATAATATTATCTTTATCCCTGTTCATGCATTTGCATGTGTATATATGTGTATATCTGCATGCATATCTGCTTGTATACTTGTGAATATCTCTGTGTATAACTGTGCCTGTGTTTGCTCCTTCTTGCGTCCAAGTGCAAACTTCTAAATGCATGTGTGCATATTTGCAACCAATATATTATTCTCTATTTGTGTGTGCAGGTATTTATCTATTTATATGCATATATTTGATGAACTATGTGCATTTTTATGCATGTGTCTGCACGCGTGCAATTTTGCATGTATGACTATCGCTATGTATGTTTGTCTGGATGCACATGGCTCTGTGTATGATTATAAGTATGTATTCATTTTTTAAAAATATTCTTTTCATTTTGTTTTTGCTGGGGATGGAGCATTCTATCAAATGCCACCCACTATTTTACACTCTCCAACCGAGAGATCTTTTTAAGATTCTAACCGATCCTTCAAGTGCAATTGTTTGTATTTCTCCTGCACTTGGTTCACCAGGTATATTTGCCAGGTAATTGTTGAAATTCTTTTTCATGAGTCCGGTTATTATAATTACTAAGGCCCCAGTTTTTTGCACACATATGTCTGGTGTAGATGCATTTGTGCCTGTATATGTGTATCTGTCTGTTGTATATTCACGTCTGTGTTGCTTAATTTACCTGTCCTTGTGCGTGCTTTCATTCTAACCAACCTTTCACATGTAGAAAACCCTTGTGCAGGGTGGTGGCCGTTCAATTGACGTTGATAGGAAAAGAATCTGCAGTCATGTTTGCTGCCGCAACTGCCTTTCTACCCAATCAAAGAACAAAAAAAATAACGACAGAGAAAGGAACAACAACAAAAATGACAAACTGTGGGTTCTAAAGGCCATCATCCTACCAAGTGTATAGCATGCATAATGGCCATTCTCAAACATTGATTAGCACACAAAATAAGAATTTTACTCAGAGATCAGATACAAAAAAACAAAAACGAACATTCTTGATATGCGTCCAGTAGATCTGCAGGTCTTGTAATGAAAATGCGATTTCTAAAGTAAATTTTTCAATGAAAATACTATTTCAAGCTTAAATGTGACAGAAAAAAGAAAATGCAGCTTCAAACTTTAAAAATATCTGATAAAAATTCTATTTTATACTTAAGCATAGCAAACCAACAAAAATGTTATTTTTAACTTAAAAGTAACATAAAAACAAACATGCTATTACAAATTTAAGCGTAACAGACTAAGGAAAATATTCAAAACCTAAGTGTGATGAACCATGAGCTTGAGAGAGAAATAACAATGCTTTTTCTAACTTAAAAATGACAGACCAACAAAAATTTTTTATTTTAAACTTAAGCATAGCAAACCAAAGGAATTTGCATTTAAAACTTAAGCCTGACAGATAAACGAAAATTCTGTTTCAACCTTAAACATGAGCATGACAGACCAGCAAAAATGTGATAAAAGAATGAAAATATTTTAAACTTAAGCGTAACAGACCAACAAAAAATTTATTTCAAACATAACTTGACAGAAGAATGAAAATGCTATTTGAAACCAATGTTGATGAACCAAAAAAAATGCTATTTCAAATTTATAACAGATCAATCAGAGCCCTATTTTAATCTTAAGCGTGGCAGATCAAGGAAAATATTATTTCAAGCAGGCATGACAGAAGGATGAAAATACTATTTCAAACTTAAATATGATAGATTAATGAAAAACCTATTTCAAACTTAAGCATGATAGATTAACGAAAATGCTATTCCAACCGTAAGTATGGCTGATTTATTGACTTACTACCCGATGGACAAAGTCTCCTATAGAGATGTAAGGACGCATTCAAATAAAACTGAAAAAAAAAAAAAAATAAATAAATAAAAATAGCCGAAGATGAAGAAAGAGAAAAATGGCAAAGATATTTTGTATTTTTGCGATTTCTTCCCTTTTTTCCCTTCTTTTTTTCTTTGACCTGAAGAACTAATCCTATCGTTATTATTGGAGTCTGGTAGTGTGATTTTTTTTCTCTCCTCCCTTCTGTCCTGATGACAATTTGCTAGTTAATTTATAAATGTGCGATTTAAGTAGCGTTGAGGGAATTAGAAGGCGTCGGTGGCGAGAAGTGTCGTCCTTCAGAATAATCGATACAGCTGTTTGGAAGCTGTTTTGCTGGCGCTCAGATCTCTGCGATGACCTCCAGTGCCAGAACAAACAGTAACAAGGATACAAATTAGAAGTGGAACAAATTACACAAGTTTTGATTTTGAAAAGACTACCGGACGGACAGACAGATAAATTATTAAAATGATCATAATATTATTGACACCAATCAAAGACAAAAAAAAAAAAAAAAAAAAAAAAGAAACAAAAAAAAAAAAAAAAAGAAAAAAATCTGTAAGGCATTCTTAAAGAATGAAGGGCAAATGTTTCAACTCTTATACTGTCAACGGCAAAATAAAAATGAAATTCTATTCCGAAAATACGAGGAAAATATTTTTATACTTTACAGGGTCGATGAGATTTATATTATATAAATTTAACAAAAAAATAATCACCATCTTCTTCACCATATAAACGTAGAAACTATTTTAAAATATACAAAACTGGTTACCCGTTTTGTTCTATGCTATATTATTAAGAAATCGCAAATTAATATCGCTACCTGGTGACTAACTATTTTGCTAAATTTATAGAAAAAAACAACAACGAAAATGTTCGACCATAAAAATGTATCGATGAAGAATATGCGCGTTTTATTTATTTATATATTATACATTTAGACGTTCATTGAAGGCGTCATCCCGGGTTAGCCGAAACTTTATAAAAATTCTGGTTTAAAAATAATCGCGTTGAGCTCATCAACGTCGATCTTAGAAAATTTATTTTATAAAAGGAAGTTTAAAAGTTTACTTCCGGCGATGTAAATGTTAGCAAGTTACCTGTGAAATTATCGCCGAATTGTTACTTTCTGAAATACTCACAATGAATGGTTATGTTCGGATTGATTAATTTTGCTCTGTCCTTGACAGACTCCCTCCGAAGATTCTCTTCAAATATAGCCATCAGCCAGCTCCTTACAATTTTTTATCCAGCCCATACACACGTACATACAAAAAATTTCCGAATCTTCACATGCCAATCCCATCAATCCCTTGATGGTAACCCTACCTAGATCCATCAAGTTCAAAAACATAAATTCCTAAAATTGATAAGATGATATGCTCTCATCATTTCTCATTCACCATTCTTGATGAGAGCATTTTGGAGAGTAGCCTCGCCTGTTATTCCAGTACTGGTACAACAGAACTCGCCTCACACAACTCTGCTGTTCAGTAGAGTAGAAAGTGGGCTTTGGGTTTATCTTTGCTTCCCTTGTCCTTCAATCTTCACATTCCACAAGCGATGTTTTTGACAAACGGGGAAGAATTGCTGTTTTCTGGATCATGATTTGTTCTGAGTCAGAATCTATTCCATCTAACACTCCTTGTTGGCAAACTTTTGATCTTGAGGTAGTATATTTTTAACTCCTTACATCAAGTGGCTTCATGCCTTGTCTGGAACGATTTCCTTTGAAAAGAAAAGAAAATTTACAGGTGACTGTAACTCATTTGTTACTCCTAGTTAATCTTTGTCACAGTTAATCTTACTTAATTATGGTCTTATCAGAGCTTGTGCACTTTTGCCACCACGCTATTTTTTAATATTTTTTTTTTTTGGTTAAATTCAAGCTTCACGATATCTTTTTTTTATATTAAACTGTTAGGTGGAAGCACAGAATAGTTACAAAACACCTTCCCCGCCCCATATTAAGAATGGCTTTCAAAATAATAATGATATTATTTCAGCACGGTAGCAAAAGTGCACAAATACCGCCTTATCTTTACCTTTAACCATGAGCAGCAAATGATACAAGAGGACGAGATTCTGGCACATAACATCATCAAAAGAACTTTTAATATATATTCGCAGAGTTTTTCCATCCAAATTGAGATCGTCACGAGACCAAGCAAAAGATGTACAAAGGCACTTTCGTCTGATTACAAGAGAAGTAATAATTTCTGTTCATATTTCTGCTCTGTAGAACAGCCTATCAGAGGAGGTTGTGATGTAACGTAGTTGTTACACACGTGTTAACATGCCAACCCTCGAAACCAACACGTTGTATGTAGACAGTCGCAAGTAAACAAAGACGAACAAAGAATTCGACTCACTCTTTCTTTCAGTGAAAGAACATATTTACTCGTAATTTCTAGAATAACGCTTTGTCTTGTTCAAAAGTCTTCTCATACTCCACTGTGATTATATATTATTTTTTTGTTAGAGTCCTTTGAGATGAGTAATTTTTATTTGCAGACTTATCGGCAAGTTATTGTTTCACCACGTTTCGGCCAACTATTTTTCTGGTCTTCTTCAGGTGCTTAACTGCGACAGAATATGAATGTTGAGTCTCTTAACTGTATCCTCAGTAATTAATGCCTTCCATAGTTGTTGTCGTCTTACCACGTTTTGGCCAACTAATCCTCTGGCCAATTTTGAGTAGGATTGAAACCGCTATCTTCAGACAATGCTCACCTGGAACCATAGAGACAACGCCTCTATTCACTGCAGCATGGGCCCCGAAGGGCGATCAAGGCTGGATTTTTTAGTCTTATAAGTTCAATTTTTCATTTTTATCTGATTTTCTATCGTCGGGTCTGTACAAAATGGCATTATATATTATTTTTTTGTTGGAATCTTTTTCGATGAGTAATTTGCATATTATTTATTTCCTCATCTTCATAGTTGTTGTTTCACTACGTTTTAGCCAACTATCCCTCTGGCCTTCTTCAGGTGGTTTACTGCGACGGGGTAGGAATGTTGAGTCTCTTAACTGTATCCTAAGTAATTAATGACGATGTCTATCATATCCAGCTTTAAAGTTGCCTTAGACAAGCATTCAGACGTTATACGTACATCGACGTGTTCATTTATATGGCTTGTCGCACCTTCCTATTTTTGGACGATAAACTTGATTTAATTTGATCTTTTTTCCAATCACGAAACATTAAATTTAAAAATATTACTTTTAAAAGTAACAATAAATAAATAAAAAGTGTTTACATGCAGTAAAAAGCATGTGGCTAAAATAAAATATATTAATCTTAAAATCTTTTTTAAATATTTTTACGTAGAGTTTTCTACAATAATTTAGGGTATATATATATATATATATATATATATATATATATATATATATATATATATATATATATATATATATATAATATTTTTCATTAAACTTGCTAACTAGAATCATCTTTATTATTAATGTTATTGTCTAGTATTTTTTTCTTCTTGAGACGATCTTAGGACAGGAACGCCTATATGATCTAAAGGGCAATATCATTTGAAAATTATTGATAACCTGCCTCTTACAGCTGAAATACTCTCAATCAGTAATGCCAGATTTAATGAGGCATATCAAGTCTGACTTTTGCACAAAAGCACACACACACACACACACACACACACACACACACACACACACACACACACACACACACACACACATATACATAATTTAATGTAAACAACAATTTTGTATACATACATACATACATACATACATACATACATACATACATATATGATAGCAACAAATTCGTTCTCATATATTGCCATTACATAATATAGGAAGACAGCTCAGTGGTGAGCCGTACGAAAAAGGCTTTTAAGCCTGACCAAACATTTTTTAGCACAGCAGATATGAGTGCCACTAGCAGCACATGCTGGATGATCACTTCTAAACCGTCTATGCCTGCCTTGCACGTCTGCCCGCAGTTGACACAAGCTAATTCTGGCAACATAGGATTGTTTTATTGACGCTCGAATCAGTATTAGCTTTCATTGAATTTTTGTTTGCCGTTTTAGGCTACAGCCAGCCTTTTTGTTATCGAGATACACACTGATGGTAAAATGTGTGTTCCATTACATATAAAGTAATGCCCGTGCTTGAAGCTTTTTATAGTGACGAAAGACTTTGTCCTGAGCTAATCCCACTCTCTGAACAACTGCATCATTGAACCAAAAAAAAGAGCAAGTCAACATCATTGGATGTAGCAGCAGCCGCAGGTTTTATATCAGGGTTCTCCATCACCGAGGTTGCCTTCACCACGGCTTATGGGAGAGCCCCCAGCCCCACCATTTGATCCATGACTGGGACAGGTTGCTGGGCACCAGAGCATACTCCACATGCCAGTGGGGTTATGTATGTCGCAGCTGATAGGGCCTAAACTCCTCTGGAGGTTTCTGTCAGGGTTACCTCACCCTTAGCCTTTGGTTAAAAGAAACTTAGCCCACAAAGTAGTGGAAGTGCAGTTATATGGCGCAGGGCACTTGTCGTTCATCAGAGCCCTGTCTGCCTGTCAGTGGTCACAATGTGCATGTAGAGTTGATTTGTCTGGGAGAAGCACAGTATATATATTATTATTTTATTTTATTTAACTTTAACATTTTACTAGCGGGGGAGGGGCGACTTTTCCTGGGCGTAAAATACGCTAAAATATGATATTTAGTATAATATAGATTTTTAACTTTTTCTATTGATCTGCTCTTTTCAGTTTTTGCTTGCATTATGAAATATTTTTTAAATATTATTTCAAATTTATGCTAATCAATAATGTATTTTTTGTTGATTTTGTTCTCTGATGAAAAGGGCCTATCTTTGAAAATCCATGGGTTTAGAATTATTCTGTATTTTGATTCCTTGTTTATTCTTGATTAATGAATTATTAGTTATTGAATTTTTATTTTAATCATCAATTTTCTTGTTTCGTGATCGGCAATCACTCGTGACGAGTATGATTGTTCTTGGTGAGATAGGGTCTGGTCATTTGTGGCTGTGGAGGCCGATCCTTGACCCCACAGACTTTATTGCAGTGGAGGCGTGTGTGGGTAGTCGACAGGGCAGTGGAAGAGGCGGAAGGAGCTGTGTTGATAGTAGATCTATCCTTTCTCTGCTTTCTCCTGTTTTCTGTGGCTCTCTGGAGGTCCTTATATATATATATATATATATATATATACACACATACACACATACACATATATATATATATTTGTCATCCACATACAATACTGTTTCATTGTATCACAACTCATCAGTGCGGCTAGACATACACCTTTTCCCTGCCGTGGATCGGACCTACAATCGTCGCATTGACAGTTGGCACCTCTAACCATCGGGCTACAAATCAGTGCTGTAAACATTTCTCCTTGAGTGTGTATTAAATCCACACCCGCCCGTTGCAGACAGTGCTCAAACCAACAATTGTTTACAAACAAATAAATAGTGGGCTTTGCTTAATTGCTTAATACACATTGGGTGAAAATATATTTACAAAGTGGTCAACCCAAAGAGGGGGGGGGGGGCTTTAATTTGTCATCCACATACAGTGCTGTTTCGTTGTATCACAACTCATTAGTGCGGCTAAACATACACCTTTACCCAGCTGTGGATCGAACCTACAACCATCGTATTGATAGTTGGCAGCTCTAACTATCGGACTATGAATATATATATATATATATATATATATATATATATATATATATATGATGGCTTCCTTCAGTCTTGACAGACCATGGATATCCACTGTAAGGGTGCCTGCACATGGAATTTTTGTGAGAAGACTTGCGCAATCTCCAACTACACTTCTCCTGAGTCGATATTGTTAAATACCAGTGGCAATTGGAGGTTGATGACGACTGGAAACAATGCCGAGATAAGTGGAAAGCAGATATAGTGCTTAGAGTTCCCAATTGATCACCCATCTGGTACTAGCCAGCCTCAATGTTGCATAACTTACGTATATATATATATATATATATATATATATATATATATATATATATATATATATATATATATATATATAAAATTTTACAATTTTTTTAGAAGATGACCAATACAGAGTAACTCAATCAGCATTTATATAAGTACTTTAAAAATCTATTTTGTATGACAAATTCAGATGAAAATTCAAATGATTATTTTATTCCCAATTTGAGAAATCATAAAATAGAAAAGGGTTCAAGTTTTTTTTAGTTACAAGTATATTTTTTTTCAGTCTGAGCAAAAAAAAAATCACATTTTTCAGAATTTGTCTTACTGGAATCTCATCAGAATTTAATGCTAAATTCAATAAAACAAATTTCAATGCAAATCGATCTCAGTTTAATATAGAAATTTGGCTGTTACATACCTTACTAAATTTATTCATATATTCAAAGAAATTACTAAAATTGATTAAAATGAAACCAAATTACCATGCTGTATGCACTCAAACTCTATATAATAAATTCTAAGTATATTCTAGACAAACCATGGCTAAGATAGTGAAGTTTTTTTTCTAAGATTGTTCTGCATGAATTCAAATATAATCGTCCATATTGGTACCTTTTTAAGTACTTCTTGAAAATTTTGACCCTGGAAGTTGAAAACCTAAAAAAAAAAAAAAAATATTTTTTTTTAGATTGTTATACATGAATATTCATCCACTTTTTAATTTTGATCTTGGAAGTTGAAAATCTAAAAAGGATGTCACCAAAAATGACTTATTACAGCAAACTTTTGGTTTTGAGACGAAATATCAAGAAAACTACTGACCAGAATCTCAACAAACATTACATCTTTTAACTCAGAAACCACACAAGCTACACATGTAAGTCAAAATGAAGACTTAAAACTGAAATTCTAGAAGTCTACTTTTTAATGCAGACCAAAACATGTAACTTTTTAATGCAGACCAAAACATGTAACTAATAAATTAAACCTTGTCATAGACATTTTGAATAAATGAATGTTTGAACTGCCTTGACCGGAGAATGATGATGGAAATGCCCTTCTTTTACATGCGTTGACTGAATTCTCCCCACCTTCCGGCCTTGCACCACATCTTCCTGCAGAAGAAAGAAGCAAATACCGACTGCAATACAGACCAGAAAATTATCCTTTTGTTTTGCTTAAGCAGATCCAATCAGACATAACAGTCATATTACACTTCATAACAATTCATTTTTCATTTCCTTTCGCTACATGTTTAGTTGTTCATTACACTGGCTTATGGAAGATTAGGGTTTAGGTAAGATTGATAAAATATGTTTAAAACAACATAAAAAAAGAAAAGGGAAGAAAAATAACGGAAAAAAGATGAACATTTTTTCAAAGACAATAAATATTATTGCAACAAATCAATCTTTATATAAGGAAACTAAAAGAATACCCGTTCTAGGAAGAGTAAAATAAATTCATTGCACAGAACTAGTCAAGTCAAAATGTGGCTGAACTGCCATCAAATTGCTATCAAAGGTTTTTAACTTGCATATTGGTCATGAATAACCTCTCTTTCAGATAAAAAAAAAGTTTACCACAATTAATCTTGCCGAAAGGGGTCAATAGCCGCCATCTTTAAAATCCAACTTAACAATATTAAGATTTCGAGACATAAAATTCCTGACATTTCCTGACAAGTATGTCCATTATTCCTGACAATTACTGACAAAAAATTAACGTTTTTCCTGACAAAAACCTTAATTAAATTAAAGATAAAAAAAATATTTTTTGCATGAAAACCCACACAGGGCCCACCCCAAGCCAGCTTAACATTTTCTTGCTGTTTTAAATTGTAATGATAGATAGCTATATGCTTAATAATAAACTAACACCAGAAAATGACTAATACCTGCTATTGTTTTCATGCTTTTTAAAAAAATTCTTATACAAATCTATATAATTATAAAACTCAAATGACCTTGTAACAAGTGATGTAACCTACCTTCCGGTTTATGACATCCGGTTGTGCCTGCGCGCATAAACATTAACCCATAACAACGTAAACAAATAAACACAAATCACTTCTTTTGCAGATTTTGACCTGCGCACTGAAATATTAATGTTATATTTCGAAATTATTATTTAACATGGGAAGAGTGGGGGTGTTTTGCAACTATTCTTTATTATAACTATTCTGTCACTATTTTCTTATAACTAAACAACTTTAAGCCGTTCACAAACAATTGTAATAAAGCCAAGACTACTACTACTACTCTCTATCCGTCCCTTTTCCTTCCTTTCTTCCTTCCTTTTTTATTTTTTGTTTACATTTCTAGATACAAAATAGCTGTGTGAGAACAATGAATTTATTGACGCATTTACTAATCTGTTTCAATATTAGTTTTATTTTATTTTACTTATTTAGGTTTTATTTTTTGCTTCAGGTTTTATTAATTATTTTTTTTTAGATTTTAAGTTTCTATAACTTGGTTGAAGGATTCCAATATGAATTTTTCATTCTTATATTTCCCATCAGTAGGTTCATGTGCATTTTTGCGGCTAAATGACTTTCGTTGGCATTCGATTCGTAGGAAAATCATGTTTAATTTTCGATTTTTGAGCGATTATTCAGAAAAATAGGTAACTTTACACAAATAGGGAGGATTTCTTTTTTCCTGTTTGAGTGATCCGTCCGTGATTTTTAATTTTAATATACTTTCAGAGAAATGTTTCTGTTATGTCCCAAAAAAACTATTTTCTTTACGTCACAAGTGTCACGCTCATACATGAATTCCATAGCTAATATAACATACTGACCCAACGGGTCACGGGTAGTCTAGTATGAATATAAAAGGCACAAAAACAGACTAAGTGGCCTTTTTCAAGGCAACAATTTTCATATTATTTTTTGATATTTCATAAAAAATAGGTACAAAATAAGTACAAATTACAATAAAGGAATGGTCAGTCGGTCGGATGCTGAGGCAAGGCTCTTGCATAACCACCACAGAACAAGTTTATGAATGGACGAAAGAACATTTCTTATCAAGAACTAATCAAAGGTAACTTCATCATCATCAAGATCTGACTGTGGTGAATTAGTGCAGTGGAGACCTTTACAATTACCACACAGATTTGAACAGTGAATGCCATGTTTCCTGCAACTGCATCTTGCTGTAGTACAGCCTGAAATACAGTTACACCTAATTATGGCCAACAAATTTACAGGAGCAGGTGGCAAGTCAATCTTGATTAGTTTACTATCTGAAAGTTTCCATCATCACTCGGCAAGTTTTAGTTGGTTTCTCCCTTTCTATTCCTGAATTTGGAAGTAAACTTGAAGGCTGTGGAATCCTTTGAACTGGCTTTGCTTTAATTTTACCAGGCGTAAAAGATTCTATGATGCCCATATCATGGAATGTGTTGAATCCATCAATACTCCTTGCATTATGCTTCACATTATCAGCTATGAACTGCACAAATTTATTTTCAACAGGGGAGAGAGTTTCCGCACCATGAACAAGAGCAGCACGTTTTTTTGACTTTCTGGACTTCTGAATAAGATCAAGAGAAGCCATGCTTATTCAGATTAAGTCAATTAAGAATCTCAATCCAAATTGGTTATGCATTTCCACTGCTAAACCAAACTGCAAAGGTGCAAGGAGAACTCTGAGTATAAAATCCTGCATTATCGTTTAAGATCATTCTTAGATGAACTTGTCTGAATATTTTTAATGTCATTCTTGATAAGCTTGATTGCCGTTTCTATGATTCTAATGGCCTCTAATTCTAAATTGTCTGTTGAGCGGCTCTGTGCTTAGAATTCATGGAGAAGACATTTTGCTGTACTTAAGAATGTAACAACTAAAATTCTATTAAAAATTACAGAAAAAGTAATGTATTATTCTACTTTTAATACGGTAAAATTCAGGGTTATAACTTTCTGGAAAAACAAAAATTGTTAAGAAATAATAGATTATAATTAATTAAAAATAACAGTAACCGAGTTTTTCTCAGTCTATTGGCCGTCGCTAGTTATTATTATTATTATTATTATTATTATTATTATTATTATTATTATTATTATTATTATTATTATTATTGTGGCCCTAGGAAAAGGTCATAAAGAAATATTCAAACAACAGGTTCAGGTAGAAAAGAAATACAAAGGAAGGTTGTTTGATTCTTTTGTTTATTGTGCCCAGTTCCCAGAAGACATATTGTTTTTGTAAGTTTTGTAGAAATGTTTCTCTTGGGTCATAGCATTTCTAAAGCGCAATAGCAGTCATTCTCAATTTTGTTTGCTTGGCAACAGTTTTTCAAATGCAGGTCTTATTTTTCATTGGAACATAGTCTTTGCTGGAGATACTGCTGATGGTGTATGAGGCTTAGGTCGGCTCTCGTGATTTTTGGAGAATCTATAATAGTGTTATTAATAGTGGTAAGTCTGTTATTACTCCTCTTTTTAACGATTTTCAGGTCATTTCATCTTCTAAGGATAAGTCTGATCTCTTTGCTCATCTTTTTTGCTAACAATTCTTCTGTCAATAATTCTGGTGCTGTTCTTCCAGATTTTTCTTTGAAAACTGATTATCACTCCAAATCTAAGCTCTCTTGTCCTAATTTGATTCCTATTGTTGTTCTCAAACGTTGTGTGCCTGGACTTTCTTCTGTCCTATCGAAATTATTTAATCTCTGTTTGTATCAGTCCTGTTTCCCATCTTGTTAGAAGGAGTCCTCTGTTGTACCTATCTTTTAAAATGCTGGTGATCGACTTGATCCAACTAAATATCGTCCTTTAGCAAAGTTTTTGAGAGGTTGGTCAACAGCAGGCTTTTTCATTTTTCCAGAATGTCTGGACCTCTTTAGTGATATTAATTTATTTATTGCGGACTATTATTCTCATCTTTATTAGTTGTTGTTTCACAACGTTTTGCCCAACTATTCCTCTGGCCTTCATCTATGGTAATAACCACGACATATAGGAACATTGAATCTCCTAACTGCATTCTCACCAATCACTGCCATCCATAGTTGTTTGTCGTCTCATCACGTTTTTGGCCAAGTAAGCCTCTGGCCGGCTTTGGGTAGGATTGAAACCGCTATCTTCAGACAATGCTCATCTGAAACCGTAGAGATTCAACATTATCAACTGTGCCACGGCGCCCCGAAGGGCGATCAATGTTGGATTTAGTGATGTTCAGTATGGCTTTCATATTCATTCAACAGCTGATCTATTAATTGTTGTAACTGAACGGATGTGTCCTTTTATGGATACTTCAGGTGAGAGAAGAATCATTGCACTTGACATTTTAAAGGTGTTCGACAGAGTATGGCATTCACATAAACTTCGAGGTTATGCTATTAGTGGTAAAGTTCTTGACATTATTTGGCCTTTTCTTTCTGATTGAAGCTTGCGAATAACTCTTGGTGGAGTATCTTCATTTTTTGTACCTATCAATGCAGGTGTTCCTCAGGGCTCTATTCTAGGTCCAATTCTGTTTCTTTTCTATATAAATGACCTTCCAGAGAATATTATTAAGAAAATTAAAATTTATGCTGCTGACATCACCCTCTATTCTGCTATTGTTTCTCGGCCATCTTTCTTGGGCCAGTTAAAATATGCAGTTTATCTAGAAGTTAATTTGGGATCTATTATGGATCGGGGTTAGAAATGGCTTGAAAATCAGTTTTCTTTTTTGTTGCAGACCATCTACTAGTTGGCTAGTTGTGCACAAATCCCAAGAGTGATAGGAGCCTTCTATCATGTCTGGAAGTGACACAAAAGATGCGCCGCTGTACAACTCATGCTCTCTACCGATCCAAGTTATGGCAATAGGACCATTGCCAGCATCCTCAAATGCATTGTTGGATTGCCATTGTTAACAGCAACGTGCCCAAGGTGATGAATGCAAAATTTCCGGCCATGGTTATGGTCTTTGGTGTGGTTTCAAGTGAGGGCTACATCATGCCACCTCAGATCTTCGAAGTTGGCTTGAAAGTCAACACCTGGATGTGCTTAAGAATGTGGTGATCCCCTGGTGCAATCAGGTGGACGCTGGTAGACCTGGGGTGTGGCAGCAGGACTCGATGCCAGACTTCAAGTTCAAAGAGACCCAGGCTTGGCTTCAAAAGGAGTGCCACGACTTTGTACCTTTCTCTCACTGGACCCCCTCCTCTCCCAACCTGAACCCGCTGGACTTCTTCTTTTAGTCATACATCGAGAACATCACCAACATGATCTCCTACAACACCAAAGCCAGCCTGATCGCCACTGTGTATTGGCCGAGTTCCCGCTGGCATTTGTGAAAAAGGCATGCTCCCAGTTCTGGACCTGTATCAAGACAGTGATTGAGGCTGAAGGTGGCTACATTGAATAGATATCAGCTCTACTACATAATCAAATTTCCTGAATTGATTTTTTCAATAAATTTTTTAAAATAAAATTATAGTGTTATTTTCTTTAGGGCAACACTTTTTGTTCTACCCTCTAGTGCCAGATTTGGTTAAACTTTGTGTCGAATTTCAGAGTCTTTTGCTGATACCAATCCTTGTACGAATATCAGACATTTGAAATTATCTGCACTTAATTCAAATAGTTTAAAATCGTTGCAATCTTTGTTGACTATTACTGCAAATATAAAATAGTCCTCATCATCATTCTTGGTTAAAATTCCTATTGGTAAGTTAGCACTTGCTAACTGGTGACCCATTCATAAGATTCATGTTTTTATCTATTGTTTTCATTCAATTTAGCCACAAGTATATTAATTGTTAGTGCTGCTCTTGATATTTTCCAAAGACATTACTATCGCCAAAATACACCACCAGAAGCCAAGAACGGCATAACATATTGGCATGCTTGAGGTAGAATAAAGTTTTTGTAAACTATATTAGTTTTTTTCCTAATTATTTTGTAAAATAGGGAACTTGTCCTACTCCTCTTCTGTCTGGAACAACAAAAAAGGAGTATTTGCCTCTTTCGGATCTGCACAAAGGACTTACTCCAAGAGTTCGCCCGTTCCACTCCTGTCCCTGTACGCAAGAAAATAATTCATTAGCTAGATAGAAGAATAGACAGACCGATGAAATAAGACATTAAAAAAAGAAGGAAAAAATTATAGAATATATGAAATGTGTTTTGGCTTGGTAGTAAACAAAGTGTTTTTTTTTTTCATTGTTTATCCAAAATAGTGATTGGATTGACCTGATTCAAAATTATTTTGACATATATGTCAACTGAGTGGAATATCATCTTTTGAATATTAAAAAAAAAGTGCATTATATTCTG
The DNA here is from genome assembly GCF_053919585.1 of Euprymna scolopes. Lineage (NCBI taxonomy): Eukaryota > Metazoa > Mollusca > Cephalopoda > Sepiida > Sepiolidae > Euprymna > Euprymna scolopes. The sequence goes on from NC_136502.1 coordinate 74,210,378, forward strand.
CAAAATATACACAGCTCAGATTTCAATCAAGAGAGTTCCTGATTTCCGGATTAGGGGAAAAAACTAGGGTCAGGTTATATTTAATCCTCTTTGCTCTCTTTCTCATTCCCCCCCCCCGCTCTCTCTCTCTCTCGTTTTACTATGAGAGACTTTCATCTGTCTGTCTGTTTGTTTATCTGCTTGCTTGCTTTCAACTTTTAGGCTATTAGAACCAGGCATGTGAACTTTGATATTAATGTTTCTCCAATTTTGCAAATTTTACACTTCCTCGCCCCTCTCTCTCTCTCTCTCCCTCTCTCTTTCTATCACTCTACTAACACGAAAACCGTTCGTCTGTCTGTGTGTTTAATTACAACTTTTTGCTATTAGACCTAGGAATGTGAAATTTATAGTAATGTTCTTCTAAGTCTGCAACTGTTCTAAGGCGAGTGACATATTCGTTTCTCTCTCTCCTATCCCTTCTCTTCTTCTTCTTCTTCTTCTTCTTCTTCTTCTTCTTCTTCTTCTTCTTCTTCTTCTTCTTCTTCTTCTTCTACTACTACTACTACTACTACTACTACTACTACTACTACTACTAATAATAATAATAATAGTAATTTAAGATGTTCATCTGCTTACAACCTATTAAACCTAGGAATATGAAATTTATAGCAATAATATTTCAAGTGTGGAATCGTTTTGATGAGAGTGACACAATCGTCTTTGCCTTTCCCTCTCTTCTTTCTCTTTCTTCTTTCTCTACTACTACTACTACTACTACTACTACTACTATTAATAATAATACATGATGTTACAACTATTATATTTAGGAATGTGAAATTTATAGCAATGATCCTCCAATTTTGTTAGAGTTCTAATTAGAATATCATATTCATTTTTCTCTATACCTCCCCTCTCGCTCTCTCTCTACTCGTCCTCCTCCTGCTCCTGCTCCTGCTCCTCCTCCTCCTCCTCCTCCTCCTCCTACTACTATTACTACTAATAACAACAACAACAACAACAACAACAACATGAGATTTTCATCTATTTATTACTTTTAGACTATTAGACCTAGGCATGTGAAATTTGATATGAATGATCTCTATGTTGTTCCCAGGAATCATAGAAGTCTTTTTTCCATATTAATATTAAATACATTTGTTTGTCTGTGGCTCTGCTTACTACTTTTAACCGATTAGACGTAGGAACGTTAAATTTGGAGGGAATACTTTTTCAATTCTGCAAATTGTTCCAAACATAGTCATAAACCGGATCCTTTTCGATCCAGAACTCAGGAACTCTCTTGATTCAAATCTGAGCTGTGTATATTTTGTAGAATATAATGCACTTTTTTTTTTTTTTAATATTCAAAAAATGATATTCCATTCAGTTGACATATATGTCAACATTTATATATATATTATATTTACAGTGTGATTATTAAACATCAAAGTAAGCAAAGTGTGGTTAGGAAATATAAGCGAATCTCCTAAATACATCAGCGACAAATAAAAAGGTTGGTTAAAAATATGCATTCATTATTAGTCTTTTTTTTCCGAGATATAGCTCCTCAATTAATTAAAGACAATAATAATGATTAATAAAGTTTCTACTTAAATAAATATAAAATTATTAGTTTGTTTTCATATAAATTTATTAATTGCTTGTCTTCTGGAACAACAGAAATTTAACATAGGAGGCAGATTGTTATAATTGTAATAATAAGGAAAAGAAATTGTATAAAGCATACAAGGTATTACTTACAGTTGTTGAATGAGTATGCGTCTGTAGAGCCTGAGCTGAAACTTTATAGGTCTGTTTAGTACCAGTGAGCAAATAGAGGGAAGGAAGAAGGTTTAACTTCCAGATCTTGTGATCTTAAGAAAGCAGAGTCAAGGTCACATTTTCTCATGACTCATGACTTTTTTCTTCGGAGGTCATCAACGAGAGATTACTTTGAAGGGAGGTAACTTCGTTACCGTTTCACTACCATATATAAATTTCTTATAGATGCTACTTATTTTAACTATTCATATTCGACAATTTAAACTACTGATATCAATATGATTAATCGAATTTTCACTGAATAATATTTCATATAATTTATTTGTTCTTTATATGCTAATGGGTTATCAGCGTAAAGCTCTCGTAAGGAAATCGACAACCCGATAACCGATAATCGAAACCGTTATTTTAATTTATCTATCATCGGTAAAGCCATTTTTTTCCATGTTGTTGCTTAGCAACAATAGAACAACGGGCCATGAAAATTCTACTGTGGGTACGTTGATAACATGCTTTTTTTCTTTCTTTTTTTGTTTTGCATGACTTGGTCTTTAGGTTCAAACTCCACATGTAAATTTCTTAATTTTTTTTCATTAACTGCATAGAATTTTATAAGACTTGAAAATTTACGTTTTTTTTTTTTTTTGCATGACGTGCAGTAACTTAATCCAAAATATATGTTATTCTACTTACTGTTTCTTTCATAAAATTATTTTATATATAAAAGTTAACGAAAAAAATACATCAAGAAATTTATGTGCAGGGTTTGAACCTACCTACACGTCATGCAAAAAGAAAGAAAAAAAAAACACGTAAATTTTCAAGTCTTATAAAATTCTTTGCAGTTAATGAAAAAAAAAAAAAGAAATTTACGTGCGGAGTTTGAACTTACAGACCAAGTCATGCAAAAAAAAAAAAGAAAAAAAAGCAGGTTATCAACTTACCCACAGTAGAATTTTCATGGCCCATTGTTATATTGTTGCTAAGTGACAACATGGGAAAAATGGCTTTACCGATGGTAGATAAATTAAAATAACGGTTTCGATTATTGATTATCGGTAATTATTGGGGGTATTCTGAGACAAAACTTAACTAAGATCTCTTCCAGACTTATACACTAAAGTTCTGTAAATTATAAAGGAAATCTGTTCAGCCGTTTCAGAGTCTATAAAGAACGAACTCACACACAGACGAAGATGCATTTATGTAATTGTATATATATATATATATATATATATATATATATATATATATATATATATATATATATATATTAAAAGTGAAAATATGTGTGTGTGTGTGTGTGTGTGTGTGTGTACGCTTCCCTACCAAATAACTCTGTCAATTTTCGGTCTTCGAGATTTGACATAAGGGGTATTGAGATTTTAGAAAATCTTTTTAATCGGTTTTCGGACAGAAATTTCAACGATTTGACCTTTAAGAACTCTACCAAACTCCTCGGCCAATTTTGGGTCTTGAAATTTTAGATGTAGGTTACTTGGACATGCGTCAAGCATTTTAATTTTATTTGAGCCCAAAACAATAAATATTAAGGGGGTCAAAATTGGGGTCAAAGTTAAAAAAAAATAGCGTCTGTGGTATCTACCAACTTTTCTCTATGGCAGAAAGGCATTACCCTATATATGCACACTTTTTAATATATACATATGCACATAAAGTTATGAACAGTACATAGGGCCCGAGCAAAGCTGGGTGGAACTGCTAGTATATATATATATATATATATATATATATATATATATATATATATATATATATATATATATATATATATATATATAGAATGTCCCAAAATTAAACATCTATTTGATGCTAATATATATCTAAAAATCGATGGTTAATTTTGGGACACACTGTATATGTATATTATTTATATATGATACTAGCTGTATATACACGGTGTTGCCAGGTAGAAGCATATTGCCGTACAGAGGTTTTAAAGTCACAAACTATTTAAGATACACTGAATATCCTGAAAACGGACCAAATTTATGGAACAATAAAAGACATTCATTTTGATCTACATAAATCAAACGGGGAATAACTCTCATAGTTTAAATAAATAAAGTTTACTTCTCCTTTTAAACGCAACTGACGTCGGGTAATAACAATTTAAAAAATAAAAATAAATTAAATTAAATATAGATTTAATGAAAATTAAATCAACTTTAAATAATATTCTTAAACAGAACAATTAAAACAATTATATTACTAATAAGCATGAATAACATAGAGGTACTTATTAAAATATATTTTCTTTAATGTAGATTTCCTTTGAATAAATAGTATATATAGAAATCATGCTGGAATAATAGTGTATAAAAGTCCGTTTTCAATGTGAAATTTAATTTGTAAAACAATGTACCTTTTGTGCATATTAATTAAATCGTGAACAAACAGACAAACAGGCCGAAATACCATTTTATTATAATAGATAAGTTTTATTTACGAACAATACGAAGAACTTACATTAAAAACTTCTTTAGACACCTTTGATATCCGATTTCTTTTATACAATATGCGAGAATGAAAGGTTTTAAAAATCTATAAAAGCGAAAACCACAAAAAAAAAAAACAAGAACAACAAAATTTCAGACAAAAATCTCTTAAGAAGATATTTAATTTCATCAACTAATTCAAAAAGAGATGAAAAATATTTGAGCAATCTTAACTTTCAAATCGTTACAAACACATTTCTAAATTTTTTAGATGAAGATTGATTATTCGTATTAGTTGGATTATTCGAACTGCTGTTCTCATCCTGAGTGTTGAAGAAGTTCCAGAGGTTACATCAACCGAAAGTTGTAAAAATAACACTCAAGGTGAGAATAGTAGTCCGAAGAATCCAAATAATACGAACGTTACAAACCTGTCTAAAGTAAAAATGAACATAAAAATACTTACTTATGTACGTACCCCAGAAAGCTTCTCCACATGCTTGCGAACAAAATTCCACCACTTATGTCAGTCTTTCACCTGTCAAAAGTAGAAGGCCAGTCTCAACCCTTATCTGGTCGGTCCATCTCTTTGGTGGATGCCCTTTTAATGTTTGTTGAATGAAATTTTCTTGATATGATTTTTTTTACATAGCTGGAATTTAGTAGCCATGAGATATGCCCAAACCACGTTAATCTCTATTTTTCAAATAACATCGTTGATAGATCTATTAATATTAAATCTTTTTCTGATTTTTGTGTTTCTTTATCTCTCTCATATTTCGTTTCAAAAACATTTATCTTCCTTTCGTGCTCCGCTAGTATAGTGAAACATGGATTATAAATAAATAAACAAAAGAAAAGAGAAAAATAAATATTTGTGAAAGAAATCGTAAAGTAGAAACATTAAAATAAATGTTTGACTTGACCTGATTTATTTGCATACTCTAGAGAGCTTCGTTACATATTTGAGAACAAAATTCTGTCATTTATCGTGGTCTTCAATCAATTTTTCAGCTGTTAGGAGCAGAATGCCATCTCTTGGATGGTCATCCTTTTGATTTTTGATGAATTAAATCTTTTGAATATGATTTTTTTTTACATAGTTTGAGTTTAGTAGTCCAGAAAAATGTTTAAACCATGCTAATCACTTTCTTCAACTAACATCGTTGATGGGTCTTTTAATATTAAGCCTCTTTCTGATATTTGTATTTTTTTTATCTCTTTTACAAAGTTCCTCCAAGAATAGTTTTTGAACATTTCATTTCAAAGACATTGAGCTTCATCTCATATTCTAACAATATAGTTCATGCTTCACTCACATAAAAAGCAATAAGAACTATCAATGCATTGTAAATCTCCAAACGCCATATTGGCCCTGTCGGTGGGGCATTAGAATACGCTGACTGCCCCCCTGCAGAGGGTAAAAGTCCCTCAATGGGGGTCCTGGATATGACCTTTAACTATATCCAGTGGTGAGGCCCCAGCTTGTGGGCTTTGGGGAGTGTGGAGCCACCCTTTGATTACCATTGCTCCCAGGTCCACTCTGACCCGGAGTGGTAGTACCTGTTAGGGTCCCAACTATGGGTTAAATAGAAATCGACGTGAAAACAACAAATATACTCTATTAAAAAATGTTTTCTTCAAAATCTTTGGATTCGGCATTAAATAACCCGAAAAGGGTTGATATGCCATAAAACAAAAACAACCAACCAACCAACCAACCAACCAACCAAACACCATATTACAGATATCTAAATAATGTCTAATGCAATACTTTCAATTTTAAGGAATACTCAAAGATGTTTGGTGATGGGGATTATCTTAAGAATAAATGTCTTCTTTGTAGTTTTTTCTTGTTAATAGATCGCAATGTTCGTCCCCCAGAAGATGAAAACCATCTGATCATCGTAGGGATGATGGATGATGCACACTGGGAGTTTATTGAACGTAAAGCTGGTTTGCTCAGAGTCAGCCTCATTCTCTTATTCCAATCAGCCTGATCCAGCGGTAGGACAGGGTTGAGACAGATGGATGCTAGGCGAGATGAAGAAGCTGCTGCCAGAAGTGTCAACGTCTTTCTACATGAAGTGTCTGTATTTGGCATTCCCAAATGGTCACTCATCTGATACTGGACATGCTAAACGTTGCTTAACTTCGGTGATCTAACGAGAACTGGTGTTATGTGATCGTGCTCTATAAATTGTATTAATCCTCTGAATGCTGAATTTTTTGCAGAAAAACAATTTTTTACATTTATTTTTAAAATCAGTCTACAAAATTAACTTTTTATTGCATGCTCATCACATGATATTTGTAGCATATAAATAAGACTATCAAAACAAATTGTAAAATTTAACTAATTTGCATGGTGTGATGGTGGCCATCTTGAATTTATAATGAGTTTGACCATTTGCTCATGGAAGATAGTTATTTCTCCTGCACATATTAGTCAATTGTTGACAACAGCTTAAATATACATAAATATATTTAAGCTGTTGTTTCTTACATTGCAAATAAAACCAGTTTTGCATGTAGTATTGTCTGCTATCAGAGATGACTATGCAATTCCTATAACTATATACCTAAAAGACGGAGCTATTAAAATTGATATATTAACAGTAATATGAAATAAGAAGGAGATAAAAGCAACCTTAGTACAAGTTAGTGTCCCTAATGATGCTGGGTTAAATAGAACTGAAAGGGAAAAGATAACAAAATAATAAGGTACGACATAAAAAGATAGAATAATAAGGTATGACATAAAAAGATAACAAAATAATAAGTTACGACATGAAAAGATAACAAAATAATAAGGTACGACATGAAAATATAACAAAATAATAAGGTACGACATAAAAAGATAAAATAATAAGGTACGACATGAAAAGATAACAAAATAATAAGGTACGGCATGAAAAGAAAACTGGAATCTTAGGAAGATCTCCATCATTCCAAAAATTATAGAAGTAACCGGACTCACAAAAAGAATTTAAAAATTACCTGGCAAATATACCCGGCGAACCAAGTGTAAGAGAGATACAAACAATTGTACTTAAAGAGATTGCTAGAATCTTAAACTGGTCATTTGGTTGAAATGTATGAGGTACAGGGCCTGACATCTGATAGGATGCCCCATCCCCAGCTAGAAAAAAAATGATACAATTAAAATACATAAAATGGTAGCCAATGTTAGAGCAGTCATACTAACAGAGTTAGACGAATTTGATTCCACGAGAAAGCAGGTTTGAATCTATTTTCTATGCTTTTGATGAAAAGACAAAATTGCATTAAATTTTGATTGGACTACCAATGCTTTCAGATCTTCCAGCTGACTAACACGGTGAAAACCTTTAGATTCAAGCGATTTAACACCTGTTTCAAAAACTTATCTGTTCACTTCTCACGCCCTCACATGTTTAAAATACATATACATCAATAGGAACTATTAATGCGTTGTAGTGTCTTAATTTCAAAGATGTTTACATTTCCTTCCTGTTTTTGTATCCCAAACCTAAAAGTAACAATTAACAAAATCACAAGGAATCAGATATTTAAACGAACGCAATAATTAATCTTGACGTTTATTCCAAAACATTACTTTTGTACATGCTAATACATAGTGGGATTAGTGCGTTTCATTATTATATAATGAATAACAAAAGAGATTTTTTGAATTAATTAAATGAAACATTGATTACATTTTTATACATTAGTTTTATACAATAATCGTGATACATTCTACATAGATTTATACAATAATCTACATAGGGTTATACAATAAACTACATAGGTTTTATACAATAATCGTGATACATTCTACATAGATTTATACAATAATCTACATAGGGTTATACAATAAACTACATAGGTTTTATACAATAATCGTGATACATTCTACATAGATTTATACAATAATCTACATAGGGTTATACAATAAACTACATAGGTTTTATACAATAATCGTGATACATTCTACATAGATTTATACAATAATCTACATAGGGTTATACAATAAACTACATAGGTTTTATACAATAATCGTGATACATTCTACATAGATTTATACAATAATCTACATAGGGTTATACAATAAACTACATAGGTTTTATACAATAATCGTGATACATTCTACATAGATTTATACAATAATCTACATAGGGTTATACAATAAACTACATAGGTTTTATACAATAATCGTGATACATTCTACATAGATTTATACAATAATCTACATAGGGTTATACAATAAACTACATAGGTTTTATACAATAATCGTGATACATTCTACATAGATTTATACAATAATCTACATAGGGTTATACAATAAACTACATAGGTTTTATACAATAATCGTGATACATTCTACATAGATTTATACAATAATCTACATAGGGTTATACAATAAACTATATAGGTTTTATACAATAATCGTGATACATTCTACATAGATTTATACAATAATCTACATAGATTTATACAATAATCTACATAGGTTTTATACAATAATCGTGATACATTCTACATAGATTTATACAATAATCTACATAGGGTTATACAATAAACTACATAGGTTTTATACAATAATCGTGATACATTCTACATAGATTTATACAATAATCTACATAGGGTTATACAATAAACTACGTAGGTTTTATACAATAATCGTGATACATTCTACATAGGTTTATACAATAATCTACATAGGGTTATACAATAAACTACATAGGTTTTATACAATAATCGTGATACATTCTACATAGGTTTATACAATAATCTACATAGGGTTATACAATAAACTACATAGGTTTTATACAATAATCGTGATACATTCCACATAGGTTTATACAATAATCTACATAGGGTTATACAATAAACTACATAGGTTTTATACAATAATCGTGATACATTCTACATAGGTTTAAAAGACATCAGCATGACCTATCCAATTCATCGCAGCAATGCTAAAACTCGTTAACCGGATTTCGCGTTATCATTAAGGCTATGACAACAGAATATTCTTTTCATTGTTTTGACTCTCAAGTATATATTCGACACAGTTAATCAACTGAGAACCACATCACTCTATATAAAAGCATATAAGATATCAATGGATACACACTCGAGAGTCAAAACAATGAAAAGAATATGCTGTTGTCCTAGCCCTAGTTATCATGTAAGTGCCTAGACAGAAATATCAAGTCTTCTAGATTGCTATTGCTTCTCAGGCTCATAGACAACGACCGTGCGTTCTTTCCAGTTGGAGACACGTCCTCGACATTCAGTCCAACAGTGACTTTGTGACTGTAAGGCTGAGGTATAATTCTGTTCAGTCTCAAAAGGTCCATGTTTCTAGGCATTGCTTTGAGAAAGAATTAGTTTACTGCAAATCGCCTGAAGCGTCCCTACCGAGGAACACCGAGGAGATTGTTCGAGCATTTTTTTTTGTAGGTAAGAACCGGCTAATATAATAACAGTAATTTTGCGTTGGTTTTTCATAACCACACCCGAGCGCGTGTCTAACCTCCTGAAGAGGAGATACATAAAATAAATCGCCTGTTATTCCCAAATGATTACACATTTGGTACTGGCCAGGTTCAATATCGCTTAACTTCTGTGATCTAATAGGAATGTCAACGTGATTATACCGGGTATTACATAGCTGCAACGTTTAATCAAATCAAAATGAAATCAAATTTTTATTGGCAAAAAAAAAAAAAAAGAAAAAAAAAGAAAAATGAAACAAGACATGATGACCTTCGTTAAAAAGACCTAACCATAACCTAACTTTAAGCCATGATTTCCCTTAAGGAGATTTATTTGATCATAAATGTTGTTGCACACTGTCACTTTAACGACCCATTAGGAAAAAAACAAATTGATGGGTGTCTCTATGGACTCTCCTTTACGTCCCACGTTCTTCAAATTTTGCATTTCACAAATAGAAAACGCCATATGCTAAAACTACATAACTAAACCTACTTTCTATATCGAAAATTCTATACTAAAATATACAGTTGAGCTCAATATTCATAACAAAATACCATTTATCAATGTATACATAGATTTTAATAATAAAAATGAATTAAATACTTCCATATATAAAAAACAGCAAGCAATAACTCCTGACCCTTTCGTCTAGCTACACCTAGTTAACAATTTCCCCTAATCTCTACCTGTGCCTAAAACTAAACGCATATTCCACAAACAAAGTTTCTTTCATAGAACTACATTATAGAGTTCAACAGGTTGCTTTCAAGCTGATGGTCGTTTTTCAGTCCAATGTAAAAAAAAGTTATTCTTAAGCCGTTCTCTTACATAATGAAATTCTTAAGCCGTTCTTAAATAATAAAATTCTACCAAATTCCCACCATTATTTATCATTATAGTGTTTTTTCACCAACCTCCTGATACTCATTAAACCTAATTCCCGAGTGGGTAACTCTCATAAAAACAGCGAATGTCCAGAAAAGTGTAAAACAACCATAATTTAAAAACTTAATCAAAAACAATATTTTTAAAAGAACTGACAACACAAAACAAACACTCATTAAAAATAACTACCCTAATAAACTAGCCACAAAAATAACAAAAGAAAACACTTATTCTACCAAAATCAAATGCATGGTAATTACCAGCAAGATGAACAAGCTATAATTTACACGATAAAAAGTGATAAAAAAAGCAGTCCAAGAGCATAAACAGATTAAATTAATAATATACTGCACTAAATTAAAAAAAATACTCAACTTAATAATATATTGTTACAGGAAAAAGGGCTGTCCTTTTGATATAAATAAGAAGAACATTAGATAAGTGAAAATGAGATTAGGATAAATCCAGACTCGAACCTTGTAAGCAAGGTTAAGAAATAGAATGTTAGAAATCGTATGTTAAAAAGTCTATTGTTAAATTCTATTATAAATAGTTAGATATTGTTTATATTGTAAAAAGAATTGATTGTTCATTCTTTTACAAAACTGAATATTAAAAATATCAGCTAAAAAGAATGAACAATACAAATTAAAAATAGATTTTTTAAAAATAGGTTAGGTTAAAAAATAGGTTAGGAGAGGATTCTTTGTTTGCAGAAGTGTGTTTTGGATAAACATGCATAGCCACGTGAATTGGTCGTGTTTGGGAAACACATTTCTGACGTCATAGCAAAAGGGGGATTCTCAATATAGGAGCTAGAGTTAGTATATCAGGGCAGAAGAGCTAGAGGAAGTCTGCTAGTCAGTCAGCAGAGATCAGGAGAGTCAGTCAGTTGACAGTCAGTGGTTAGCTGCCTCTTTGGAAGCGAAGGGTAGAACATTAAACTATGTAGATCCCAAATGTGAATTCCTGACGTCATCATCATTCGACCGGCCCAATGAATAAAGAATCACCATCGATATTTTGTCTTCGTGTCATCATTCCACAAATGTGTTTTGTCTATCATCATCTTATTATGAACATTTCATAACCCCCTTCACAGATTATGTATCTCTCCTCCTCTCTATATGTGTTACAAGAAATATAAGAACTGATATATAAATGTTTCTCTCCCTATCATCACTATTGTAATATCTATGAATGCCTCCCTCTCATCATCATCGTTATATCCGTTATATGTATTGGCCCAATACGAACTCCTCCGTCTCTCTTCAATATGAATCCTTGCAACACAATAATATTGCACCAAATTCAAAACATGCAACTTTATACTCAGATACAACACACACTTTCTCCCTGCTAAAAAATCTTGAGAATTATTCTCACACAGTAATTTTCATATATATATATATATATATATATATATATATATATATATATATATATATATATATATATATATATATATATATATATATATATACAACAACCTTTTTAACATAACACTTAAATAATACTAGCTCCATTAATAACTACATAATAGCCTACAGCAGCGACCAATTAAATTTCTAAAATGCACAAAACTCTAATTAATAATACTATACTCATCTATAACATTAAAAAAAGAAGTCCTTGTAGCCATTACAATTAAAACCTGGAAACCCAATGCTAATAAAATAGGATTTAATACCGGCACTAATATATCAACTATTTTCAAGTAACTAACCTTACTATACGCCCTAAACCTGAATGATCTATTCCTAAAATGCACCCCAAATTAAATAAGTATGAAAATAAAAACGTGGAAAGAAAAACGAAAAAAGTTACACTTTAAAAATGGCAACTATTGTAATATAATGCTTACCGTAACTATCATCATGCTGACACACCGGTTTCTGTTAATTCACCAAAGTTAAGCATCGTTGAGTCTAGTCAGTACTAAAACGAGTGACAATTTGAGATTACCAGTTATGTGCTCTCCGCATATCTTGGCACTGTTTTTAGTCGTCATACTGGAATCAGGCAATGCCAACTCTAATTATGAAGCAAGGGTTGCAAAATCTCCAACTACACTTCGCCTGAGTTCAGTCTTGAGTGACAATGGATACTCACTGTAAGAGGGCCTGTATGTGTAATTATGAAGCAAGGGTTGCAAAATCTCCAACTACACTTCTCCTTACATAAGCCGAGATACTACAGTGAGTATCCATTGTCACTCAAGACTGAACTCAGGCCATTTATCGACTATGATTAACGAAGATCAAACGTGTTCGGCAGAAAACTCAGATCTTTTATTCGTAAGATAAACTCAAATATATTAAAACGTGTACGGCAGTAACAGCTAAAATCACAAATAGACCATCTATTTATCTATAAAAGTGAAATTGTTTGTGTCTGTCTGTGTGTGTACATTTCTTGGCCAACCATTTTGTAAATCACACTTTTAAACCATTGCACATTTATTTTAGCCACGTTCTTCACACGTTAAAAACCTTTTTTCTACACACGAGACGGCTTCAATATTTCAAGTAATTTAAATGTAATTTGAACTGAAACATATAAAAGCATCTAGATTTTAAACGAAACAGTAATCAAAAACTGCCTGAAGACGACTGAAGAAAATCAGTTGAAAGTACTTGCAAAAAAAAAAGATGGACAAAGAAAAGACGATTAAGGAGAAACACTCCATACTGTTCGGCAATCTCTCTCTCTCTCTCTCTCTCTCTCTCTCTCTCTCTATATATATATATATATATATATATATATATATATATATATATATATATATATATATATATCGGCTTAACATGCACAGGTAACATAAATTGGAACAAATACATTGAAGACATTATCAAGACTGTCACAAAGAAGTTGGGCTCTCTCTACCATGCTAGAAAATTACTCACTCCTGACAGCTTCCTATGTATATATATACAAAGCCACCACTTGTCCACGTATCGAGTATGATTACTACATCTGGGCTGGTGTACCTACCACTAGTTTCTCCCTCTTAGACAAAAAAGTGTCTTCAAGCTAATAGGTCCTGCACTATCAACCAAGCTTTAACACCTGTCTCATCGCCCATTGCTGCATCCCCGTGCTTGTTATGCAAGTATTTTAATGTAATGTGCTATGACAAACTTATGCTTCCTCAACGTAAATACTTTGAGTAATCCAACAAGCAGCGAAATCTCACCCTTTCACTGTAGAGGTTCTCAGATGCCGGAAAGCTTTCTATTCTCTTTCCTGAAACTGCTAAACTTTGGAATTCCCTCCTTGTCTCCCATTTCCCTGACTGTACGGACCTGCAGAATTTTGAATGTAATATGAACAGGTATCTTGCTTCTCAACTCCCCATAGTCTCCTGTTAGACATAATCCCAAATCATCGCATATTCAAGTAGAAATATGTCTTTTTGTAGGCGAAAAAGAGTAATCTCTCTCTCTCTCTCTCTCTCTCTCTCTCTCTCTCTCTCTCTCTCTCTCTCAAGGAAGGAGATCGGATAAATCTCGACAGGGTCAAGCCGTTGTCATTAGTAATATAGAAGTAGGAACTCCTTTCAAAGTTGCAAATGGGACTTGTTCGGCCGAAAATAATTTTAATATTTCTCCCCGTGGAGCTTCATTATGTAAAACCTGTGATATTCTTATAAGAATATAAAGAATATAAATCAAATGTGACTAAAATTTTTTTTCCTGTACTTAATCATTCTAAAGAAGATTGGTCATGTAGGCCACAAAATTTAGTCTATCTGTTGTCCTGTAAAAATTATGATCTATGCATTGATTGCAGGTGATTAAATAACTTATTGACTAAATAGTTTTCTAACGAATAATAAAAAATATAAAAATTAAATAAGTTTTTTTAAATAGTTTTAAAGGTTAAAAACTTCCAAGACTATATATATATATATATATATATATATATATATATATATATATATATATATATATATATATATATATATAAATAAAACGCATATTTGCTCTACAATTACCATCTCCACTATATATATATATATATATATATATATATATATATATATATATATATATATATTGAGCACTTTCTTCAGTTTTTATTAATTACCATCTCCACTATATATATATATATATATATATATATATATATATATATATATATATATATATATATAGTGGAGATGGTAATTAATAAAAACTGAAGAAAGTGCTCAATACTGTTGTAGAGCAAATATGCGTTTTATTTTTTATTACCGTATCTTTCTGTTAAGTTACATTATTGTTTCGGCTACTCGGCCGTTTTTTTTTGGGCCGTCTGTAGGGTCCTCAGACTTTTAAAGAAAACCTTCACACGTTAAACACCTTTTTTCTACACACACACACACACACACACACACACACACACACACACACACACACACATATATGTGTGTGTAGAGAGAGATAGAGAGATAGATAGATAGAGAGAGATAGATAGATAGATAGAGAGATAGATAGATAGATAGATAGATATGAGGTATAAATTGTTAAATTTATACAAATATTGTTTGATTTTACAGAAATAAGTCTGCATATGTATATGTGTAACCAACAACTAAATGCAGCCACAAAGAAAAGGCGTGACCCAGAAGTGGTATGATTATAAACTTACCTATCTTACTATACATATTTAAAATATATATATATAAAGCGCGATAACGATAGATTACCATGAAAGTGACATACAGTACCTGTCTTCAATGACAAATGTCTGAGAATCTAATTCGATCTAAAAATAATTGTTTTCCTATAAATTCTATGTACTCATTAGTTGAGACTGAATTTGAATTATTCAAAACATATTTTCAATTTCAAAAATATATTTTTAAATTTATATCTATCTCTTTTCTCAAAAAAGGGGGGAAAAATCAAAGAAAATGCCTCATGGTCTTAAAGGTGATACATTGTATCATTAACGTCGGAAGCGGGAGTAGAGGAGGGTATTGATTTTTTTTATATTCATTGTTTACGGTTTTTTTATGGAATTTTATCTTACTGTTACCAGCTATTTAAAGTTCACTGAAAGATGAATATATTCAAAACAGGGACACGTAATAAAAAGGACAATCATGTGATTCACAAAATAAATAGAAATGCGTACTCTAATAACAATAACAAACAACAACTACAACAACAACATCAATAACGACAGCAATAATAATAATGATAACAATAATCTATAATATAAATCTCACCTGTCTGTTTAAATGCATGTATGTATGTATGTATGTATGTATGTATGTATGTATGTCAGAGATTCAGAGATTTACTTCTCCTAGAGAGGTTGTCTAGACCATGGCTTGCAGGAGCCCATTCCACCCCAATACCATTCGATCTATGTCTAGAACTTAGGTTCTGGTCATCAGAGCATACTCCACATGCCTGTGGGTCATGCATGCCGCAGCAGACAGGGCCTAAGCTCCTCTGGAGGTTTCTGTCAGGATGACCTCACCCTTAGCCTTTGATTAAAAAACGTTGGCCCACAAGGCAGTTGGGGACCAGTTCGTTCCCCATGAACTCGAAAACAGCTGGACAGATTTTTATGAAATTTCACACGAAGGTACCTCATGTGCCTGGCAGTGTTCTTAGATAGGTTTTGTATTGGAATGTCTTTGATAAGTATCGATAATCGAAAAATTCCGATGAAAGAAGGAACAGGCGATTTTGACAAAAATTAACACCTTACACAGCCTAACATCACAAGTCAATTTCAGAAGTTTTATTACCACACAAGTAACATATAAAATCAGCAGTAGGTTCTTTTGCATTACATGAGTGCGTTTGAAATAAATATTTATGTTTAAAGCACAATTGCACCATGATACTTGACTTTTTCATTTGAAATTTAAATTTAAGCCATTATCACTGCACAAGCAGTAAGGCCAGGCATATACAATCTAGTAGTAGCTTCTTTGATATGACAGAGGTGAGTTCGAAATGAATGTTTCTGTTTCTGTGACATATGCTACCAGAAAAGACATAAGGCATCACATTGTAGGAAAAAATCTTGAAGAAAGAAGACATCCATTAAACTTACAAAAATTGAACCTGAAGAACGAAATATCCGGAAATATGTACAGGTTAAAATGTTGAAAAAGAAAGTAAGACTACATCTTAATAGTGGGTCTGACATTTCCATTATTAATGTGCATACATTGAAGAAGCTTGGGAAACCTGCTATGATTAAATCACATAAAACGGCGAGAAGCGTCAATGGTGAAAAAATAATTTTCGAAGGAGAATTATTAACGAATATATCTTTTCAGAATAAGACTGAAAAAGCAAAACTTTTTGTCATGCAGAAATCAAATAACCTCTTTGGAACTGATCTGTTCGAAAAGTTTAGACTATGGGATCTGCCTTTAAGCTCTTTTTGCCAGAAGGTTGAGGATTCGAATGTGGAGGCAGAAAAACTTAAGAGGGAGTTAAAAAAGAAATTTCCAGACGTATTTTCAGGCGGTCTTGGAAGGTGTACAAAAGCAGTAGCAAAATTTGAAGTCAAAGCAAATGAACAGCCAGTGTTCAGAAAGAAAAGGACGTTCCATACGCCGCTATAGAACAAATAGACGGTGAATTAGAAAGACTCAAAAACATAGGTGTCATTGAAAAAATTGATCATAGTAAGTGGGCTGCACGAACAGTTTACATTAAAAAGAAGACCAAAGAAATTTGGGTTTGTGTCGACTTCTCGAACGGCTTAAACAGGGCATTACAAGAGCATGATAATCTGCTTCCAAGCCCTGAAGAACTATTTGTAAAACTGAGTGGAGGGAAATATTTTTCTAAAATCGATCTCAGTGACGCGTATTTGCAAGGTCCAGTCAATGAGAATTGTTAAAAGCTGTTATCTATCAATACCCATAAGGGATTGTACAAGTTTAACAGACTTTCTTTTGGGGTCAAAGTCGCTCCTGCCATTTTTCAGCAAATTATGAACATTATGTTAAATGGGTTGGATTTCGCAGTAGGGTACCTAGACGATGTGTTAATGAACAGCGCTAGGAAGGACCATGTAAACCAAGTATTCGAAAGGATTCAAGATTATGGATTTAAACTAAAACAGGAAAAATGTACGTTTTCTATAAGGAAAATAAAATACTTGAGGCAAAGCGTCGATGAACATGGAAGAAGGCCAGATCCAGACAGATAGAGTGCAATAAGAGACATGTCTACTCATGAAAATATTGCGTCTCTACAAAGTTTCTTAGGGTTGGTGAATTACTACAATATATTCGTGCCAAATATGCATAAACTAAGATCACCCTTAAATGAACTGTTAAGGAAGGACCAAAAATGGATCTGGACGCAAAAGTGTAAAGAAGCATTTCAGGAGATTAAAGATATATTAATGTCTGACTTGTTTTTTGCACACTATAATCTCAAGCGTGATATTGTAGTTGCAAGCGATGCCAGCGCCTATGGCATATGAGCATGCATATTACACAAAATGGATGATGGAAAAGTAAAACCCATAGCCCATGCATCCCAGACACTTTTGCCAGCTGAAAAAAATTACTCACAAATTGAGAAAGAAGGCTAGCCATTATATTTGCGGTAAAGAAATTTCACTGTTTTCCGCATGGTAGGCAATTTGTGTTATAAACAGATCACAAACCATTATTAAGGATTTTCGGATAAAAAAAGGGACTACCACAACATACGGCGAATAGACTCCAAGGACGGGGTACCCTGCTTCTGAACTACAATTTGGAGTATGTACTTGGTCATGCAGACAGAACCATTGGAGGATATGGTAATAGCAGTTATTCAAGTAGAAGTTGGGCTAAAAAATACTGTATGTGATACGATAAGAGAACTTCCAGTAAGGCTTGATGAGATTAAGAGTAAGGCAGAGGTGGACAAATTTATTATAAGCACGAAAGAAAAAATCAGCAATAACCAACTAGATGAGGGAATCTATTCAATTTGCGATAACATCCTATTATATAGCGACAGGGTGGTAATTCCTGCAACACTACAGAAAAGAATGCTCAAGGAATTCTATGTACGATATCCAGGTATATCAAGAATGAAAAGCCTTATGCGATCTTTCGCTTTTTTGGCCAAACATGGATAAGAATATAGAAGAAAAAGTCAGGGAATGTAGAGGATACGCATTAGCTATGAAAGCTTCTTTGACTCAATTCGGATCATGGGCAAAACCGGACTGACCAAGAATTCACTTAAACTTTGTGGGACCGCTAGAGGGGTTCTATTATCTCATTGTTGTAGACAGTCTATCTAAGTGGCCAGAAATACTAAAATGCAAGAACGTGTGTTTGTTGAGATAAGTGATTTAAATTTTAATCATACTTTTTATTTTTAGATTCAAATATTAATAACTCCATTTTATTTCAGTATTTAATTTATGTATTTCTGTTTTATTAAATGCTAGCTTTTTTTCTCGTCCATAAATGTTTATTTATCTACCAAGTTGATTGCAAAAATAGATTACGAATTTGTACTCATTCTTAGTTCGTGAGAGGGGAATCTATCACCATACTTTCCCTTAAACACATCTGTTGGACTTTTATTAAGTAGAATACTTAATATTTTTTTTTTTTTTTAATAGAGAGTAGAAAACGCATTGTGGATGCGTTATTGGCAGCTCCTGTTACTCTCGCTTCTTCTTATTTGTCCCTCAGTCCTCATTTTTTAATGAGTGATTTTTCTGACAAAGGGAGAAGAAAAAGCTGTTTTCTAGGTTGGCAGTATTTTGCGCGAACAGTTGGCAGAGATGGCAGAAATTTTCTGTTTCTATGTCTATCCTTGTAGCCATGTCACTAGTAAAGGTGCTGGAGGTAAACGTTTTGTCTGGGCTGACGTTATCCGCCTGATAGTCAGGGACCCGAACCTTGGATTAACCACTAAGGAGGCTGTCCTATCAGCAGGTGCAAAGTACTGGGGCTGCTGTATTGCCATTTGGTGAATGGATTCTGGACCATGCAGTAGCTTCTGGTGGGGCCTCTCGATGCCATACTAGTGGGTAATTGTTACGGCTTTACCTTATCATTAGCTACAAATAAAAAAAAAAAATTCTTCGTTTCTTTTTCTCTCTTAGTTTCCCCTCTCTGTCCTGCTCTAAGTAAATCTGACGACCTAGTCCACAAATTCCAAAATTTCATCATGACAAGTTTCAAGAAAAAATACACGATTAAACCCGGTTCTCCAACTTCCAACGTAGACCCCTACTACCATGTCTCCTTCTCCAACATCAGGGGTCTACGTTCTAACCTTCCAGAGGTTGAAACCGAATTACAGGAGACTAAACCAGACCTTTTATTTTTAAGTGAAACTGGCATTGGACAGGCTATTTCCCTAGAAGAGTTCGCAATTAAAGGATACTCTAACTTAACTTCTAAATCTGACCCCGAAGATCGCCATGGGCATGGAATATGTGCCTATATTAGGGATAACTTTCCATGTGGTAGGGACATTTCCCGGGAAGATCCTAACTTACCCTATATGTGCTTCCGGGTTGCTTTAGCTCACACTACGGCATTTATATTTACTCTCTATCGCCCCCATAACAGCGGAGTTACTATCTTTCAAAGCATATCTGAGAAAATTGACCAAGTCCTATCTGCTTATCCTTCAGCTAACATTCACGTATGTGGTGACTTCAATGTTCACAACGTCGAATGGTTGACCCACTCTAACAAGACCGATGATGAGGAGAGGTTCTGTCATGATTTCTCCATTGCCTATGACCTCACTCAGATTGTTCAGGAACCCACCCGTGTGCCCGACAATGATGGCCAGTATGCAAGCCTACTACACCTTTTTCTCACAAATTGCCCTGAACTATGTTCAGTTTCTGTTCTGTCGTCTCTTGGATCTTCCGACCACTCTGTTTTATCAATTAAGATAAAAATGAAATGTAATAAGTCCCCAGACGTACCTCTCCATCGTACAGTATATCGATACACTAAGGCTGACCATTGTAAGAAAGTAATAAAGAATGCAAGAGAGTAAGTTGCTGGAATCTGTGTTAAATACAGAAGTAATCAACCATCTCAACAAAAATAACCTTCTTAGTGACACTCAATATGGTTTCCGTTCTGCTAGATCTACAGCAGATGTGCTTACAGTTATATCTCATAGGATTAGCAAATCTCTCGACAGAGGCAACCTTTCTAGGGCAATTGCTCTTGACATATCTAAGGCCTTTGATAGGGTATGGCATAAAGGTTTACTTCATAAGATCTCTAGCTATGGTATTGCTGGAAATGTCTTCTCAATTATTAAATCATTTCTTTCTGATAGGTTCATAAGAGTAGTAGTTGAGGGGAAAAAATCAGAAGCTCACAGTATTAATGCCGGTGTCCCTCAGGGGTCCATCCTGGGCCCAACTCTTTTCCTGATCTACATTAATGATCTTCCAAATCACATCCTTACATAATTTGTAGACATTTATGCTGACGACACTACCATTTATGGTAGCACATCTAAGACAGTAAACGACCAAGTTCTCTCCAATTCTCTCTCCTCTGATCTTGAGCACGTAGTACAATGGGGTAAGGAGTAGCTGGTTACTTTTAATGCATCTAAAACCAAGCTTCTCTCTTTACATCATCTACATTCTGATCCACATCTGGCATCAATTGAAATGAATGGCACTCGTCTTCAGGAGGCCTCAAGTTTTGACAAGCTTCTTGGCTTGACCTTTACTCCTGATCTTAAATGGAACACGTACATCAAATCTGTTGCCAAGGCCGCTGGAAAAATGGTGGGATCTTTCTATCGATCCGGTAGATATCTCACTGCTGATGTAATTCTCTATCTATATAAGAGCCAGGTACGTCCAAGGATGGAATACTGTTGCCACATCTGGGCAGGAGCTGCTAGAAAGGACTTGGCCTGCCGTAATAGAGTTCAAAATAGACTTTATAGCCTCGTAGGAGATGTCCTTTTCTCTTCCTTGCAACCTCCATCTCACAGAAGAGATGTTGCGAGTTTGTCTCTGATGTATCGTTATTTTCATGGAAAGTGTTCGGCTGAGCTTCAATCTATGGTCCCCCCTCGCCAAACTTTCACAAGAAACACTCGTCTAGCTATAAACACTATCAATAATTCCCCCCACTCTTTATATGTGCCTAAACCTAAACGTAGATTCCATGAACAAAGCTTCTTTCTTAGAAGTGCACGTCTGTGGAATTGTCTTCCGTTTTCCTGCTTTCCGGCTGACTACAATATGGTTGTCTTCAAGTCTAACGTAAATAAGTTCTTGATGAGCCGTTCCATATAAGTTATCAAATTTACCAAATTTTCATTACTAATGATTACTATATTGTCCAATTTCTACTGTACACTCTTTAACCCTTATCCTTGAGTGGCCTCTTGGCCTTGATAATGTGGTGATGACTATGTAAAAAAAAAAAAAAAAAACCCCATCCGAGGCAACTATTAACTTCCTGTATGAACTATTCGCTAGGTTTGGGGTAGTAGACTGCATTGTCACAGACAATGGAACGCAATTCATGTCTACTGAATTTAAACATTTTTGTGAGGATCATCTAATCGAGCATATAACCATTCCACCATACTACTCGAAAAGTAATAAGTAAGTGGAGAGGTTCGTTGATACATTCAAGAAAGTTCTGAAAAAAGCTAATGGATCACCGATGGGTAAGTCAATCCAACAGTTTTTACATGTTTACAGGGTCATGTCGAATGCAAACATCGAAATGTCGAAGACACCTGCTAAGGTCATGTCCGGACGCAAGGTTAGATCGATTTTCCACAAATTGTTACCAATCCAGAATAGGCCAAACCTAAAAAAACTGATAACAAAAAAGCGGTATAAGGTTGGTGAAAGAATCTTCTACAAGATTCACAAAAATAATAGGACTTTCTGGGAGTCTGGCATTGTTGAAAAACAAATAGGCAACAGGGTCTATATGATTAAGGGACCAGATTTCGTGCACAAACGTCACACTAATCAAATGCGGAAAAGATACTCGACCAGATCGCCCAAGGAGGACATCATGAACACAGTGTTTGATACTTTTCAGATGCCCATACCAGAGACAGCTCCTGCAAATAGGAGGTCAAAAAGAAACGGAAATAAACTGAGTTGATTAGGGTGAACCCAAAACAGAAACGTTATTAATCCCCAGACGGGATATTTTCAAAGGCAGGTGTTATACCGGCCTTTCTATGCATAAAGGAAATTACACCAGTTCTCACTATATATATATATATATATATATATATATATATATATAGTGCCAGTAATGTCTACACCGGTGAGAAGGAGCGACAGTACTCCACTGCCTAGCTGAGCACTAGTCAGTTATACCTCTATTCCTCCCTTTGTACCTGTGATGTTAATACACTTCGTTTATTAAACCAACTTCGACTTGATTTTCTTCTTTTACTATTGTGTTACGACACAACATATATAAAGAAAGACATCAGTCTAGGCTGATACCTACACAAGATATCTGTTAAGGGTCACGGACGATAGAAAGCCTGAAGAGAAGGGAGAACACTAATCAGACCTCCACTGAAAGAGTGCAAAGATGTTTATTGCCACTCAAATCCCAGTGAAAACCAATTGTTGCTACCAGTGAGAAATCAATGTTGCAATAACGCAATCATTTGCAATGCTTATCGAAGGAGGTGAAGCATACTGAAAACTTGGATAGACTTGCTACATAAACTCCAGGGAACAACACCGGTTATTATCAGTGAGTAATCTGTAATGATGACTTGTGTGAAAACTAGGGAATAAATAATAATAAATTTTTACTCCAATAATAATAATAATAATAATAATAATAATAATAATAATAATAATAATAACAACACAACTCCTCCAATACTGTAAAAAGAAACTAATAGCTATATTGGTGAAACTACTACTACTCTTTCACAGCGATTCCCTATGTATATTGTAAATTGTAGTTCAATTTACCAGCATTTAAAAACACGACCGTACTCTCTGAATTTAGATAAATTTAGATAAATACTGTCAAACGAACTTAAAAATATAGATGCAATATATAATATTGACTTTTTTAAAAAAATTGCCTCTCTCTTAATATTCTTCTTCTCTTTTAATCTTCCCCTCCTTTCTTTCAATTTTCTCTTTTTCTAAATATCCGTCCTCTTCTGTCAATGTACAGGGTGGAACGATAAAACTGTCACCCTAGAGAAGACAACATGACCCCATTTCCGTTTGATAAAAACAGATTTTCTTTTTTTGTTGCAGACCTGTACAAATCCCCAGAGCGATAGGAGCCTTTTATCATGTCTGAAACTGAAACAATTTTCAACTAGTGAGATCAGAGATGTGCCGTTGTACAATTCATGCTCTCTACAGATTCAAATTATGACAACAGAACCATTGCCAACCCTCAAAATGCAAATCCAGACATTTCAATGTTTAAAGACACAGCTCAATGCATCGGCCGACTCTTTGGTGTAGTTTCAAGTGAGGGCCACATCATGCCACCTCACATCTTCGAAGTTGGCTTGAAAGTCAACACCAGAGTGTACCTGGATGTGCTGAAGAGTGTAATGATCTGGTGCGCTCAGGTGGCCTTTGGCAGATCCTGAGTGTGGCAGCAGGACTCAGTGCCGGCCCACAAGTCCGGAGAGACTCAGGCTTGGCTTCAGAAGGAGTGCTACGATTTTGTACCCTTCTCTCACTGATCCTCTTCGTCCTCTGACCTGAACTCGCTGGACTATTTTGTTTAGTCATACATTGAAAGCATCACTAACATGACCTCCCACAACACCAAAGCCAGCCTGATCGCTAACATCCACCGAGTAGTCACCAAGCTCTCGCCAGCACTTGTGGAAAAGGCACGCTCCCATTTCCGAACCCGTATCAAGGCAGTGATTAAGGCTGAAGGCAGCTTCATTGAATAGATGTCAGCTCTACTACATAATCATGAATTAATTTTTTAAATAAAAGTTTTAAAATAAAACTGTAGCGTTGTTTCATCATTCCAGCCTGTACTTTTTTCTTTCAGTCTTCTCTTTTTCTCTTCTTCTTCTTCTTCTTCTTCTTCTTCTTCTTCTTCTTCTTCTTCTTCTTCTTCTTCTTCTTCTTCTCACTCGTAACTTTCTCTCTCAATCTTTTTCTTCTTTTTCAATACTCTTCTCTCTCTCAATCTTCTTTTCTCTTTCGGTTTTCTTTCTCTCAATCTTTTCCTCTCTCTCTCTCTCTCTCTCTCTCTCTCTCTTTCAATCTCCTCCTCTTCCCACCCGCTCTTCCTAGTTATCATCAATCTCCTTACTTCACTGAAAGCGTCTTTTTCTTCGGGTTTTATAGTCCTTATCCTCTTTTCCATAATTCCTTACTTCCCCAAGCAACTTCCATCTTTCTTAGCAGATTCTTCATAAAAATAAAGACTATTTTCATGATATCTGCTTAGGTATTTTTATTTATTCAAATAACATATAGCTATAGAGATACAAACATAAACAATCCACATCCATACAAAAACATCCATACAAGTTTCGAACAGGAAGATAGAAATCTGCACATGTGAAATCTCACAGCCACAAGAAATTATTCGGTTGCCGAATATGTCCTGGAGCAGATTTAATGTTTCTCGTGCCGTATGCACCATTGCACCGTCCTGCTGGAACCACATTGATCGAGAGACCCCAAGTTGACTTGATCTCCTTCTTACTGATGTGGATGGATCCTCGGCCACACTCTCTGCTAATCTTTGACGATTCTCATCACTTCTTGCCATATAAGGTCTATCAGATTTATACATACATACAGACTCTTGCTCATAAAATCGAGCCACCATAGCTTTTATTGCATTGGGAGTAGGGGAATTTCTTGTGTTGAAGTTTCGTCGAAATTCTCTTGGAGTTTCTAATATTGACTCATTCAACCGAAAATACGACTCTACGATAAATATCCGCTACCATCCGGTAGTGTAACGACTCATGATGACTTTGGAAGAGTTACTCTAGATGATCTGAAAAAATAAAAGTAAAACAAAAAAATCAAGAGAGTTATGATTTTTGTTTTAACCATCAGCTTCTTTTAGGACACCCTATATATATATATATATATATATATATATATATATATATATATATATGTGTGTGTGTGTGTGTGTGTGTGTGTGTGCGTGTGTAGTGTGTGTATGTGTGTGTGTGTATCGATTTTCAGTATTTATGCCAACAGTGCTTAATACGTGAGTAGAGCTAGACAATAAGTTATGAAAATATATGGCTATTAAGCTACACAGAGGCTTCCAAGTCCTGCTTTAATCTGGAAGGATATATATATATATATATATATATATATATATATATATATATATATATATATATATACAGTATCGGCCATAATATAAGAAACGGAAAAAAAAATTACAATTATTCATGTATATTTCAAAAATTAGAGCATGGATTTTTCTGAAATACTCGGAATAAACAAATAGAACTAATGTGTATAAACTAGTACCAAAAAAAAAAATAAAATAAATAAATAAATAAATAAAATTACGATTCAATATTGAGAAATATTTTAGTTTTAAATTATATCTGTTGATTTATCCTGGCCAAAAGTTAAGGAACGAAATAGAAACTTTATGTTTTTTTAATGCAAATGTTTTAAAAAATAAATTCATTCAATATTTAGTGAACATCACTTTATTCTTTATGACCTCACTGCATCTTCGACCACAAGACTGGATTCGTTTCTTGCAAAATACAGGATTTATCTTTTCCCACTCTTCCTTCAATAAATCACACAAATGATTTTAATTTTGGGAATTCCTCGTCTGTGCTCTTTCTCCAATCATTTTCCAAACATTTTCTATCGGATTCAGATCCAGACTCTGCGCTGGCCAGTCCATTACTCTTATTTCTTCTTCCTCGAGGTAACTTATCACTTTTTTTAGCTTTATGGCAAAGGGCGTTATCTTGCATAAAAATGCTTGGCTGATGAGGTGAAAGGCGTAAGCTCTCAATGACATGTTGTTGAAGGAGCTGCTTATAAGTCTCTGCATTAACCCTACCACAGATTCGAACTAGAGGGCCAACTCCTTCCGAGGATATCATACCCCACACCATTACACTCCCCCCTCCGAATTTAAGTGTCTTTTCAACACATTTGGAGGATAATCATTCACCTGCTTTATGCTGTACATGCTTCTTTCTATCAGATCCAAACAAATTGAACTTGGATTCATCGCTGAAGTAAACCTTAGCCCATTGTTCATCAGTCCAGACGACATGCTCATGGGCAAACTTCAAACGGCTATTTTTGTTCTTTTTGGAGATCAAGGGTTTAGATACTGGCACCCTGGCATGCAATCCGGCAGCTGCTAACCGTCGAGAAACAGTTTTTCTAGATATATTTTTCCCAGTCTGTTCATTAAAATCACGAGAAATTGATGTTGCGGATTTGAATCGGTCACTAACAGCCTGCCTTACCATAATCCTATCTTCTCTTTGAGACGTTTTAGGGAGTCTGCCGGTTTTAGGGGATGCTTCTAACGTATTTTTATTCTTATATCGAGCTATTACACGATGAACAACACTTTTTGATTTTCGAACGATATTAGAAATTGTTGAAATTGATTTCTGTTCTTTGTAATTGTCTAAAATTAATTTTTTTTCTTGGAGAGACAGAGTTTTGCGAGTCGGTGACGCCATTTTTCTTTGTTGTGCTTATCAGCAGTTCCAATATTAAAAACTAGCTATTTTTATGTAAAGTTTAGTCTCTTAAAAATAAATTTTCTATTTCGTTCCTTAACTTTTGGCCAGGATAAATCCACAGATATAATTTTAAATTAAAATATTTCTCAATATTGAATCGTATTTTTTTTTTTTTTTTGGTACTAGTTTATACACATTGGTTCTATTTGTTTATTCTGAGTATTTCAGAAAAATCCATGCACTAATTTTTTAAATATACATGAATAATTGTAAATTTTTTTCCGTTCCTTATATTATGGCCGATACTGTATATATAAACACAAATACACACATGACCACATATAAGCATGTGCGCACACACACACATATGCACGCACACACACACACACACACATATATATATATATATATATATATATACAGATTTACAAGAATATTCAGCCGCAATTACCTACAAGCACATCTACAATCATACTTGTACATTCACAATAAAATACACACATTTGCACACACACATTCCACTCTACACATCCACATCTGCATATACACATATACACACACTCATCATTGCATATGCAATCATTCACATGCACACAATCTTGCATATGAGCACATATATGTACATTCACGAACACATGTGCATGGCCATATATACACATATGCATATACACACACTCACAATCACATACAACAGCTCACGTACACATTTACACATGCACACACTGCATTTTCACTCACCCATACATATAACATGATGCAAGTCAAAGTATTGAACCTCCCGAGCCGTTGATATTCCCTTTCCCCAGCTAAATATTGGAAATCCCCTTCAATCACGTGCATTGTGTCTTAAGAAAATAATGATGCAATTAAAATAAAACGCCTTTGCTGCTGATATCCTAATGGTTTATGTTAAACTAGCAGGGTTACCTGGTATTGCCTGGGGCATGGTTAAAAAAATGTGTACGCAACATCTTTCTTTAAAATTTTCTCATCTCTCTATCTCATTCTATACATTCCCAGTCAAGTTACTCTTTGAACACACTTCCATCCTCAATTGCCTATTCTCTCTTCTCTCTCTCTCTCTCTCTCTCTCTCTCTCTTTCTCTTTCTCTCTCTCTCTTTCTCTCTCTTTTCCTTCTTTCTCTTTCTCTCTCTCTCTGTCAAGGTAGATTATTAGCAAGTGGTTGAGATGGTGCCCGTATCGAGAGGAACTGTCTTGAAAGTGATGACAGCCTATGAAAAAATACGGAAAACATCCTCCCAATAAACAAAATTCTGGAAGAAAGTCGGACCTATTGTAAAGAGATCGTAAAATTGTGCAAAATAGCATAAAACCACAGTATCCAAAATGATAGCAGAACTTAACAGTCATCAGGATAATTTCGTTTCAACAAAAACTGTTCACCGAGAGCTTCACAAGATTGGATTCCATGAAAGGGTTGCCATGTTGAAAAGCACTGCGTTTCAAACAAATGTTGAAAACCGTTTGGAGTAATGTCGAAATGCAAACAATTGGTCCTCAAAGCAATGGAAGAATATGATTTTCTCCGATTAATCATCCGTTACTCTATTCCCAACCTCTGGCCGTGTCTATGTTTGGAGACTGCCGAATGAAGTGTTCAATTGTAATTGCCTTCTTCCAAGAGTTAACATTGAGGTAGATCGGTAATGAACTATATCTTGGAAATCCACCGGTTCTATAGTTTCCCTGGATGGGAAATGAATACACAAGATTATTTGAAAATTTTGTGTTACGAAGTTCATCCTATGGCGAGAAAACTGTTTCCAGACGGAAATGCCATAATTCATGATGATAATATTTCTATTCACACGGTAAAAGTTGTAACTAAATAGCACAAAGACCATTCAAATGAAGTAGAACATCTAATCTGGCCACAGCAATTTCCAGATCTAAATATTATTGAACACTAGCATGCCGCCCGACGTTGCCCAGTCATAAAATATGCTGAAGTAAGATATTTTAATTCATCTAGATTCCGTATGTATTATTATAGAGAAAATTCTGTGTTGATTATTATATTGTACCCAATATATAATAGTGATTTCAGATGTTAAAAAATATGACTTGAATGCAATCAGCTAGAATCGAAACCAAACTATTTAACTCTTTCATAGTATTTTTGTAACCATCTGAGCTAATAACACATTCATATCAAACTTAACAAATTAACACAATTAAATGTGTAAATGTATATTTAGACATTCATAAAACATTTTGACCCTTTAGCAGCTATTTTTCTGTTATAAAATCAAATTAATTTTGTTCTACAGATCTGAATATCTAATATATCAAGTTTCCAATCTGTAGACGAAATATTGGCAAAGTAGTTTGGTAGAGACCGTTCTGCAAACAGACAAATTCACTTTTATAATATATAGAGATTTGTGGTGTGTTTTAGAAAAACAAGTGAGAAGCCGATATACCCCCTCCCTAATGATTAAAAGAAACAAAGATGGTTTAAGCCAAAGAATGATACAAAATTCCTCTAGACACACTTCAACTGTTATATAAATTTATTCCATATCACATTAGTTAATAAGCAATTTGACATGAATCATTCTTAATCAGAATATGTTTCGTATAAGTATCTTGTGTAGTTTCAGAGATTTCTGTGTACATATCAATGTATGGAACCAAGCCAGGCAAGAACATTTTATTCTACCTTGAGCTTTGGATTTTTTATCGTTAAATTTTATTCTTAAAAACACAAAAACTAACGTTAATTCTATAACAATTTCTAATCACCGGATGACTATGTGAATGTGATGGTGGTATTGTTTTATTTATTATACTTAGATACTCACAAGTCACATGAGGCATTATTAGTGAGTGTTCCCTGGAATCTGAATTATTTTCCTGACAAGTGCTCGACTGAACTCCAATCAATGGTCCCCCCTTGCCAAACTTTCACAAAAAACACTGGACTAGCTACAATCACTATATACGGTTTTCCCCACTCTACATCTATGCCTAAATCTAAATGCAGATTTTGTGAACAAAGCTTCTTTCCCAGAACTACCTGCCTGTGGAAGACTGTTCCACTGGCCTGCTTCCAGTTGAATACAACATTGTAGCCTTCAAATCCAATGTAAACAAGTTCTTGTTGAGCCGTCCCCATAAATAATCAAATTCTATCCAATTTACATAATTAACAATTACTACACTACCACCTTACATTCATTGACCTTTATCCTCGAGTGGCCTTCGGGCTTTGATAAAGTGGTGACGCCCAAGTAAAAAAAAGAGAAGAAAATGATCACAAGCTTTCCCAGATTCTCAGTACTTTACCATTGATCTTTAGCTGACACTGGCATTTGAACTTCTCTGTCAATGGTTATTGTCTTTCACTGAAATTTGAGTAGCATCCTCAGAACTCCAGTAACGCTCCAGTAGAGGTCTGAATGGTGCTTTCCTTCCTTGTTCTTTCCATCCACTTTGACTCTTCACAACCATTTTGTGTGGTACCACTTTTTTTGTCGGATTAGGTAAGAAGATGTCAGATCATGTGATATTTTGGTAGTTTCAGTTCCTTTGGTTTCATGTTTTTTCTATTTTTGTGTCCAATCAAATTACCTAAGATTGCTTCTCAATATTACCTGACTATGTGAGTGGGTTTCTGCACGCAAGTGTTTTCATTAGTGCTATGCATTGTACAGTGTCAACTTTTCTCCCAACCCTTGTTCCATCGCCGCAATATTGCATCCTTATGCTTATTTTAAAAGTCCTTCAATGGACTGTGCTCTGAGGAACTTGTTGCTCTAGTGCCCACCAAACGTAAATGCACCATACTAACCCTAACCCTAACCCTAACCCAACAATAAGCTAATTTACATTCCTTCTCTGTAGAGGTGCCCAGATGCCGTAGGGCTTCTTTCATCAAACTGCAAGCCTTTGGAATTCCTTTCTTGATCCCTGTTTCCTTGACTGTACCAACATGTGGAAATTGAAATGTAATGTGACCAAATATCTCACTGCTCAATTCCCCACTTAGGATGTCCCTAGAGGCATGATCCCTAAATCACGGTAACTTCTTTCGTTTCAGTAGTTTAGGGTGAATGATATAAGTAAATAAAGTTTCTACCAATTTTGATTAACCCTTATAACAGATTACATTTGAATTTTATGGAATGTAGGCATTTAATGACCCCAAAAGAGTTGCCATAAAATGAGACAAGCCTTTTATTGCATGCAATGAGGCAAGGGCTGGAATGAAAGGGAGAGTTTTAAATAGAAAAACAAAACAAAATAAACACAAGAAAGAAATACGAGAAATATTCTCAAATACATTTAAGCACACTGTATATATATATATATATATATATATATATATATATATATATATATATATATATATATATATATATAAAGAGAGAGAGAGAGAGAGAGAGAGAGAGAGAGAGAGAGAGAGAGAGAGAGAGAGAGAGAGAGAGAACAAAACCTAGATGTGATATCCAGAACTTTTTCTAAAGAAAAGTGATGATGACCAGCACTATTGAGGAGCTAAGAGAAAGAAATATTGTGTTGTTTTCAAATCCCTAAAACAGTTTTTCATGGTAAGCAACTGATGATCTTTACGAAAATATTAAGATTAGCACAAATTATTGAGAAATAACTAATGCAGTGATTACAAGATATTCGCTGAATTACATAACAAGGGAAGTTTTCAACGAAGGATATGAAAGAAAAGTTTTTCTTAATATAGTTTTAAAAGTTGAAAAACTTCCAAAACTATATATATATATATATATATATATATATATATATATATATATATATATATATATATATATATATATTAAATTTATTTATACAAACATTAATGGCTACATATGTGCATACATGTTTCTGTAATCACCCGCGTTGGGAGATTACGTCTTTAGGCCAAGAATTACCGTCGAAAACTGATATTTCAATCAAAAAACATTTTCCTATTCCGTTTGTAAAGTTAGAATGTAACCTGGGTGGGAGTCATAACGCGGGTGATTACAGAAACATGTATGCACATATGTAGCCATTAATGTTTGTATAAATAAATTTAATATACCTGCTCTGTTCACTCATTGAGCACTCTTTGGTAGACACATGTTGTTTCATTGGATGTACTTCTAGGAAACTAAACTCTACTGGCTATATATATATATATATATATATATATATATATATATGAATGGAAATGTATAAAAAAGAATACGAAAAGTATAAAAGCTTATAACTTTTCTTTATTCGTTTTCAATTGGTGACGTGCAGGAATACAAAATAATATTATGAAAAAAGAAAATTAAAAAACTTTTTTATAAGTACATAATTTTCGACCGATCCTTCAGTCTTCATCGGTGTATATATATATATATATATATATATATATATATATATATATATATATATATATATATATATATATATATATATATATAATACTTACCCTAAGACGAGTAAAATCAATTCAACAAACAGAACAGTTTTGCACAACTTTTATATAATCATATCAAGCGTTATGTCTATAATTCTAATTTTAATTTTGAAAATAAATCCATTACATAATTCTTGAAAAGGTCTAAAATGTATGGTTTAAGCTTAGTGTTAAAAAGAAACTGAAACTCAGTGAATCTTGAAAATTGATATTCAATGCAAATCTGAAATATCTGAATTTTCTGAATTTTCAAATGGGAAATTGTGCCCATATTATACCCTGTAAAACCCTTTAAAATACCAAAGAAAGCTGAAATTTGACTAATATTCAATAATTGATGTCTAATATCTAATTGTAAAATTTCACAAAAATTGATGGTATCTGCGTTTTGTACAAACGACTTCCGTCTCCTCTGATTTACTACCTTTTCATAAACCTCAATTAAACTAAATATAGTCCACATTGCGACCTCATCTGTGTTCCAAAATTCATAATGTTCAGTTAATTATTTCACAAGTTCATAAACTGCTCATACAAATATATTAACCTAACTTTATGCAGATAGATATATTTAAATGCAACACTGATATTAGCAAAAATAAAACAATTAGATAAAAAATATATTTGAGTGAATTGTGCATTTGTGAGCAGATTGCTAGCTTAGTAAAGTTCGAAATAAATGATGGTAGCGTTTCTTTGTCTTCCTCATTTTAGGATTTTCTTGGAGTTTATCTACAAAACCTTTAATGTCTTTTTTTGTTTATTTGCTTGTTATTTTTGGGGAGAGGGAGAATTATGTTTTGGCTTTTTTTGGCTTTTTAAAATTTTTTTTAGCTTTTTTCTTTTCATTTTTTAAAAAGTAAAATCCATGTTATCTTTACACATGAGTGGCCATATGCATTTGAAAAGCAAACTAAGAAAGGAAAATGGAAAGAAAAAGAGAAGGAAGCATTTGAGCAGCTGTTTTTGGGATTCTTTTTATTTCTTTGTTTTGAAGAATCGAGAATATGTGTATTCAGTATTTGGCAAAGACAAAAAAAGCAATCAGAAATATTCACATCAGCCATAAAATCAATAAAATAACTAGAACAATAACAACCAAAAAATGATAGTAATGAGAGCGCTTAATGACGATGATGATGATGATGATGATGATAACAACAACAACAATGATTATGATACCAACGACGATGATGGTGATGATGATGTTGATGATGATGATGATGATGAAAAACGACAATGATGATGATAATAATGATATTGATAATGATGATGATGATGAAGACAACGATGATGATGATGACGATGACCACAGTGATGATAAAGACGATGATGATGATGATGATGACAACAGCAACGATGATGATGCTGATAGGATAATGATAATGATGACAACGATAATGATGATGATAACAATGATATTAATAATGATGATGATGATGATGATGACAACGACAATGACGATGATAATAATGATATTGATAATGATGATGATGACAACGACGATGATGATGATGATGATAATGATATTGATAATGATGATGATGATAATAATATTGATAATGATGATGATGACGATGACAACGATGATGATGATGACAACAATAACGATTATGATGTTGATAATGATGATGATGATGATGATGATGATGACAACGGTAATGATGGTGATAGTAATGATATTGATAATGATGACGATGATGATGACGACGACGATGGCAACAATGATGATGATGATGATCAGCTTATTTGAGATAATAGATTATCTGCTAATGGGCCGGGAGACTGGAATTCAATTCCCAACTCAAAAAAAGGTACATAATGTCTTCCTTCATAAGTATTCAGTATTATAAAGTGAGGATCAAGCATAAGAGGAGCAATCCGGGGAAAGAGTGGCACCCTCCCCTACATCTCGAAAAGGAAGCCTTGAATACGATTAACCCATTTTTTGACGACAAAATTATTATTGTTATTTTATTATTGCTATTGAGACATAATAAATATTCAGGGAAAGACATTCCAGGAAAAAATGGCAGCAACTACGAGCCTACGGTGAAACACCAACCTACTGTAGAAATAATATTGGCAAGAAGAAAATTTGGGATATTAATGACCACAGGTCACAAAAATCCATTATCTGATAGGAACAATGATTGTGATTGATATTCAACCATATTCTGTAACATCTGATACTGGATTTCATAGGCTTATTGCAAACCTTTGTCCAATTTACAGTATTCCATCAAAAAAGTACTTCATCAAAACAATAATTTTAATAAGATTTGCAAAAGTAAAAGTAAAAATTCAATCATTCCCTGATGAAATTTGAACATTTCTTTGATTTCAGACATTTGGACAGCTACTACAAATAATGTCCCCTTTCCGAGTTTGATATTGGCTTTCAAATTGACTTAGAACAAGGCAGAATTGTGTTTAGGGTTTTTCATTCCCTGACACATACACAGGTGTAAAAATAAGTGAAGAATTACACAATGTTCTGGATGAGAATAACATCTCCAATAAAGTTTTCTTAGTCTTGCAGAATTCAGAAACAAATATGTTTGTTGGTGTCAATATCAATATCATGCTTCATACACACATTGCAACTCTCAATAAATGACATTATTTTCCCAATTGGCTATGAAGAGAATCATTACAACTAAAAGAAATATAATCTTTCGCTTCACCCGCTCTCCCTTAACAGTTACCAAATTAACTGAAGTAATTTGTCAAAACATACACTCATTTAAGATGTGACCAAACGGTGGGATTCAACGTGTATACTGAAAGGGAATTTAAAACAACGAAAAGCTCTTGTAATGTAAGCTGTTGATAATAAGATTCCTAACTTAACAACTAACCAATGAGGATTTGTTAAAAAAAAAAATTGTCTAGTTTCTGAGTCCATTTGAAGAAATCACTAGAACTTTAACCAAATCACTGATGATAGCTACAATTTCGTTTTTAACTTTGATACAACCAATTTTCTCTTTCCTTCAACGTCAAATTCTACTGCTAAATTTGCATACCAATTGCCCCTGACGGTAATCGGATGCCCGATAGAAAGCGCTTGAGAAAAATATGGCCGACCAACAACTTCTGGGCGCCATTTTATATAATATGCCTGCTGAAATTAAAAAGACCGCTCGGAAAATAGAAAAGACATCCCAACAGATCAGAAAAACGAATAACTCCGTCGTGTTCAATCAGACGTGTCCAAATACATGCGTACAAGCAGCAGATTTGTTTATAACTTTTATAAAGCAAAGCATAAAACAGACCCATTTTTGTGTATTCAGACGATATTAAATATTTGCATCCAGAGGACACATGTGTTGGTTTCTTTCTAAGTGTATTTCATTCCTGCTATGTGTAGTACGACTAGTACTAAATAGCCATTTCTGAAACTGAGGAAACTAGTATCGTTATATTGCTTGAGTTGGCAATCTAATATGGCTGCAAGGTAGAAAGTGAAAACATGAACCCAGTTCATTTTAGCTGACTGCTTTTCGGTTGAATTAGTAAGTTGATTAATGACGTCAGCACGCAAGTGTTACATGGTTTCTTATCAGGTGATATATTAATTGAATGTGTAGGATACTAGTTGGAATACCTTATTCCAAGACAGGTTCATAGTACATCGATACAATTGTGACACTATAAAAAAAACTTACTGGTGCAAATATTAATTGATATCATTCGCTCATGCATTGAGTATTGTTAACATATCTGGACTGAATTTTCTTTGGATTTCTTTTTTTTACTGGTAACTCACTACTTATCAAGGCTAAAATCCACTCGAGGATAAGGATTAATGAAAGAGATAGTTGTCGGTTGAATCTTCTTTTTCTTCTTCCACTATTCAATTAACATTACTTTTTCTTTGTTCAGGATTCAGATGTTTTCTGAATCCTGATGTCTCACACTCCACTTCTCACGATTCAGCAGACCAGCAGTCTATAAATTCTACTCTTATGTACTGCTGTTCAATCACTTGCTTCCAAATAATCCTTGGCTGGTCAATTTTCCTGCAATTTAAGACATTCATGCTTCTACAACGGTTTATCCGAGAGAATAAACGTTCCACATGACCATACCAGGGTAATTGATTCACCTTAACGCTGAGCAAGCGTAGTGCTTTCAGTAAATCCTTTTTTTGTACGTAGGAGTCACCACTTACCAAGGCCAAGAGGCCACTTGAGGATAAGGGTTAAAAAGTGTACAGTAGTCAATGGGAAAATATCAGGAATCGTTAGTTGTGTAAATTTGGTAAATTGGATAACTTAAGGGGAACGGCTCATCAAGAACTTGTTTACATTAAACTTGAAGGCAACCATATTGTAGTCAGCTGGAAAACAGGCAAACGGAAGACAGATCTACAGGCGTGCAGTTCTAAGAAAGAAGCTTTGTTCATAGAATCTACGTTTAGGTTTAGGCATGGACAAAGAGTGGGGAAATTATTGATAGTGTTTTTAGCTAAACAAGTGCTTCTTGTGAATCTTTGGCGAGGGGGGACCATAGATTGGAACTCAGGCGAGCACTTGATGTTTTCGGTTTGGTCAGATTTCCCATTGCTGATCCATGAATGCATGGATCTATCACTGCACTGCAGACGTGTTAGAGAGGACTGGACAAGGACACAGCATTGACTGCCATATATTATGACGCCCCTGACAATACAATTTACCCTGAATCTAAAGAAAGACAGCATGTGATGCTACTCTCAAGATTTCATCCAAGCAACCCTCACTCTTAGCTTAGAACATACACTCTGAACAATGAAGAATATTATGAGAGGATTGAAAATGCTGAATGAAATGGATAAAATGTAAATGACTTATGGGGTCGGTTTATGACAAGTATTTGTTGACATTAGATTTAAATCTGATCATATCATAGTCTGCAGGGAGTCACTCCTACAGTAATGTATTTCACAGATGGCAAACTCTTTGAAAAAAGATTTGGTTATAGTTGTGATATCAGGCATACATAGGAAAATAGAAAGTTCTTGTCAGTTATTATAGTAAAATGAGTTTTTGTTGTGAATGTTTTACAAGAATGAACCGAAGATTGAAGATCAGTCAAGCACCTTCCATTGAAATAACCATAGAGTTGAAAGAGACCAGCAAGGTCTCTTATGGAAAGTTCTTGAAAAGAAAATCTGTTTATGAAACTTCCCTTTCATGTTAGGAATATGGAAGAAAAAGAAAAGCTCTTTTCAGTTGTGGTAGTAAGGTGATTTCTGGTTATGGAGGAATCCGTGATTGGATCTCAGTCGGTCAGTTTCCGTGAGAACAAGAGTAAAATAGAAAAAGACTAGAAAGGAGCTGTAGAGAACAGAAGATATTATTTCCCATTATGTTGCAAAGTTGATTTTGTACTTTTTCAAAGCAAGAAAGAGTGTTGAGAGTCAGGTACTAACTTGAATAGTAGAATAATCAAACCATTTTTTTCCAGCAACCTTAGAAACAGATGAAATCTAAAGATTAGGTAAGGATAAGAAATTCACATTAAAAATTAAGTTAATGTGTTCAAAAGAAATGACATCATGAACAGGAAATGCAAGATTGTGTGCTGTCATTATGAATATTGATTACAACTATTAAATACAAAAACGGTTGCTACAATGTACACATTAATCATGTCTATAATGCTGGTTGTTACAAAGAAACAGAGGAGAGAAAAAGAACGGCAGACTAACTTTACACGTTGCCAATACTACTGCAAAAGATTATTAGTATGAAGACTAAAATTATTAAAAACGCATTTGGAGACTGTAGTATCGCAATGCAATAAAAAATTATTATAATGATGAAAATGGTGAAAATAGTGTTGGCACAACTAAAGCTATGAGATAGAAGTTTGTGGCATTTCAGACTGCAACAATAAGTTTATAAAATAATTAGAATTCAATCAAATTCGAAGAATCTGCATTGTCTTTTACCTATTGTTTGAATACAAATGTATATGTAATCATTAAGATTTGAGTTCAAATGTATATGTAATCATTAAGATTTGAATTCAAATGTATATGTAATCATTAAGATTTGAATTCAAATGTATATGTAATCATTAAGATTTCGCTTACCTTATAGTTTTTGCCGGTGGCATAAGGAGCTCCAATATCAATATATTTCAAAATAATCTTCTTTTTTTTTCTTTATCTTCATCGTCGTCATCTTTGATTAGCATGTCATTTTCACATCAGATATGGGTTTTACATTGGCCATGGCGATACAAATTGACTTTTTCCATGAAATTATATCATTTATTTTATTTACTTCCTCTCCAGGAGGTTAGATCAAGGTCAAGTGTGAATTTGATGAAAATGTTTCTGTGGAACAAACTGAATTCGAACTTGGCAAACTATGGTTTTCAGTCTGTGTCATTAACCATATAGCCACTGTCATGTTGGTTTTAATTTCCATTATTTGAGGTCATTTTTGACTTGTCATTTC
Source organism: Euprymna scolopes (assembly GCF_053919585.1). Taxonomy (NCBI): domain Eukaryota; kingdom Metazoa; phylum Mollusca; class Cephalopoda; order Sepiida; family Sepiolidae; genus Euprymna; species Euprymna scolopes. The sequence continues at coordinate 74,249,524 of NC_136502.1, forward strand.
AAGTCTTCTCTCTTTTTTCCTTAGTTACCCTCAACTGGGGTGATTGTACATCTATTTATCCAATCAGAGCTTCGTGTAACCTAGAATTAACTCCAGTCTGGACACTTTCAACCTCAGGGCATCAGAACTAACTTTGCCATTAAAATACACACCACAAATTGAATCATAACCCAAAAGCATAATGGTGAGGAGTTTTTTGGGGAGGAATTTTGTTTTTGTACTATTAGGATCACCACTTATCAAGGATAGTCTCTTCCTTTTACAGGTTCCAAAAAGAGTCACTGATCTAATAAGTCCCACACTATCTACTAAGTTCCATATAATTCTCTGTCTTTATCTGTGATTTAAATCTTATTCGAATCAGATGTAGAGGAGGAATCCTGTGTGTGACGTCACAACGAAAGCTGAAAGAATAAAGGTCAGACCTTTTTCTTCACCAACAAGTCTCTGAGGCAGACGTTCATTTGGACTCATGGCGATCTTCTCTCTCTCTCACAAAAGCTTGCATAGAAGGGAAAAATGTCGGCCAATTAACAAGTTTAGTGATATCCTGGCCAGACAGATACAACATGAATATATCTATGAACAGTAAACAACGTCTATTATGTCTTGACCTACATATTCATGAATGGGATGATTTATTAAAAGTGGATGCTTCATATTACGACATATGTTAACATACGAAGAAAAACGATTCTGCATCTCTTTAACACATGTTTTTGAAAATAATGACACTGGGGGGGGAGTACCATATTCCTTTTAGGTTACTCTTTATAAAAGTTTCTATATCACTATTAAAGTCTTCCCTCTCTTCAGCATACGAGATGTGGACGGACAGAATATGTTTTAATGGAGGCTTGATTGAAAGTCCTATAGTGGATGATGGATTAGATATTCTTTAATGGAATGATGATTGAATATCCTTTAATGGTGGGTGAATTGAAGGCGCTTTAATGGATAGTGTATTGGAAGTCCTTTATTGAAGGATGGATTGAATGTCCTTTATTGAAGGATGGATTGAATGTCCTTTAGTGAAGGATGGATTGAATGTCCCTTACTGGAGGGTAAATTGAAGGTGCTTTAATGGATGATGGATTGGAGGTTCTTTAGTAAAGGATGGATTGAATGTCCTTTAGTGAAGGATGGATTGAATATCCTTTAGTGAAGAGTGGATTGAATGTCTTTCAGTGGAGGGTGAATTGAAGGCGCTTTAATGGATGGTGGATTGGAGGGCCTTTAGTGAAGGATGGATTGAACGTCCTTTAGTGAAGTGTGGATTGAATGTCCTTTAGTGGACTGTGGATTGAATGTCCTTTAGTGAAGGATGGATTGAATGTCCTTTAGTGGAGTGTGGATTGAATGTTCTTTAGTGAAGGATGGATTGAATGTCCTTTAGTGAAGTGTGGATTGAATGTCCTTTAGTGAAGTGTGGATTGAATGTCCTTTAGTGGAGTGTGGATTAAACGTCCTTTAGTGGAGTGTGGATTGAATGTCCTTTAGTGAAGGATAGATTGAATGTCCTTTCGTGGAGTGTGGATTGAACGTCCTTTAGTGAAGGATGGATTGAATGTCCTTTAGTGGAGTGTGGATTGAACGTCCTTTAGTGAAGGATGGATTGAATGTCCTTTAGTGGAGTGTGGATTGAATGTCCTTTAGTGAAGGATGGATTGAATGTCCTTTAGTGGAGGGTAAATTGAAGGTGCTTTAATGGAGGGTGGATTGGAGTTCCTTTAATGTTAGCCGATTAACATGTATGGTTTTGAAATATACCGGCCAGAGATAGATAACATTAATAAATCTATGAACCATAAAATAATGAGTTTTATAAATGGAATGCAGTAATGCAACATCTCAGATTCACAAAGCGTAAATGCCTCATCTTACAACAAGCCATCGATGAACAAAAGATGATTCCCTTCCCCAACCTACCCGCAAGAGGTAAGATTATGAGGTAACATTGAACCAAGACATTTTCTTAACCAAACTATGTAATGCTTTCAAGATTCCTTCAGCAAGTCTTAAATGATCCAAATTTGGTCAGGTTTTGACAATATGTATGAATTTATGTCATTAACGTGTATTTGTAATATGAATGAATTGGGAGGTTCCATACTTTGCTGTAGTTACGGTTACGGTATGAGTTAAGATTCTCTGTTGAGGTTCCTCCTTGTAAAACATTCACAGGAAGAACTCATTTTATTACCACCACAGAAATGTCTAAAACTGAACAGAGAAAAAGTGACTTTCATTTTTTTCTAAAACAAAGAGATTTTTGTTTCGAGCCCTTCTCATCTCTGGAACATATTGTCACAGGATTGTTTCTCTGAGAGCTACAGCATAGTCTTCTTTTGTAGTTTCATCAAATAGAAACAATACACAGATACAATAACATAGAATAGATTTATTCCAATAGGTACAATAATAGACGTCCGTGTTGTAAATGAGTTAGTTGGCAAGTAAACTGCTAATGTTTCAATATGAATGTAATATTAATGAACTTTTGTCATGAACCGTTTTTATAAATCAAATTTTGTTCATTCCATTTATCATTTTCAATCCTCTCATGATATTCGTTATTATACATCTGATATGCATTCACTCTTATCCTCAAGTGGCTTGATAAATGATGATACATTGGTAAATAAAAAATGATCCTTTTCATAAAATTTTAAGGAACTCTGACAGCGAAATGTGTTAAAATAATAAAAGGCTATTATTATAGGGAAATGTCTATTATTATAGAGAATAGTCTATTATTATAGGGAAATGTCTATTATCATAGGTAAATGTCTATTATTATAGGGAAATGTCTATTATCATAGGCAATAGTCTATTAATATAGGGAATAGTCTATTATTATAGGGAAATGTCTATTATTATAGGGAAATGTCTATAATTATAGGGAATAGCCTCAAACAGCGAAAGTTCAGTCCACACAACTGAGGTTATGGGTTTAAAAGAGTTCTGCTTTTTATAGACAAGAAAATCTTCCTATTCTGTTCACTTGTTGCTGAGAGAAATAAAATGTTTCAAGAAATTAGAATTTAAAATGATTCCACCAGTCCTAAATAAACGGTTATTTATTGAGAAAGAAATAGCTAAATCTACTTAATTCTGTTTTAGTTTTTTTTTTTTTTATTAAGGAAAAAAATTATAATCTCCTTGGGATTTGACTGGATGAAAAGAAAATATAAGCTATAATCATATAATTCAATTGAACAATTGGATAGAAGAAAACACAGAATTTTGAACCTGGCTAATATAGGAAAAAAATTTCGTGTACTTTGTTTTTGTTTTCTGTTGGAAGAAGCTACACTTGAAAACAGTAAATATGAAATATCATTTGCACATATATATATATATACTTGCACATATACATATATATATGCATATATATATGTATATATATATATGTATATATATATACTTTCACATATATATATATGTATATATATATATATAAATATATATATACTAGCAGATCGCCTAGTGTTACTCAGTCGTAAAGTGCGCATTAATATTATATTTAAATTCATGCAGATTTCTTATTTACTCTCTATCGAGTAATAATATATAGTCATAATTTCAAAAGTTATAAAATAATATGACTTAAGTACTATCTGCTAGAATCGAAACCAGAACGTTTAGTCTTATTTGTTACTTAACTCTCCAACAGCATTACTATCAAAGCTATTGATAGATGGATACAAAAGTAAAAAATTAAGCGCCCCTGAGCCATGAATCTTTAATTTTACACATGCGCAAAAGTAACAGCCAAAGAAATGTTTTATTTGACTTACCCTCCCAAAGTCTACTGTTTTGTTTTCAATTTTAACCCCTTAGCATTTTTGTTGGCTAAAACCAAATCGAAAGCAGTAGTATGTAGTTACTTGCATAATCATGACTGAGTATATTAAGAAGTTCGTTTTAATAATTTTTAAATAGAAAAATTAGGTTTTTAATATCAATGTCAGAGCTAGAAAAAAGACTAAACTTTATATATATATATATTAAGTTTAATCTTTTTTCTATATATATATATTAGACATTTTAGTCCATTAAAAACAGGCAAAAATTATAGCCAGTTGACTTGGAATGAGTGCTTTATGCCAAATTTATAGTTGCATATGGTTAAATATGTACTCATTTTTGCATTAAATACTAATCTCAATTAATCTCTAAATGCATATCTAACTGATGTCAGTTCGCTATGCCTTATCACATCATTGAATGCGCTTCTGTCTTAAAAAAGAATATATAGTTGATTTTATAGATTGTATTCTGTATGTGCAAATGTACTTCTGATGTTAGGCCGTATAAAAGTTAACTTTTGTCAAAATCAGACTTCCTTCTTTAATTGGATTTTTCCGATTATCTATGTTTGATAATTATCGGAGGCATTCTGATAAAAAAACCTACTTAAGAACACTGCCAGACACATCAATATTCTTCGTGTGAAATTTAAAAAAAATCGCTTTTAAAATCCAGGGAGGCCATTATATAAGAATGACTTCCATGGATTTTAAAAGCAGATATCACGATCACAGAAGTACATTCAAATACGAAAAACGCTGAACAAAAACAGCATTTGTGAACCACTACTGGAAATTCAAAGAAAGTGGACGAAAAACGGATGGTAGATTGCAAGCCAGCACATGTAAAAACCTAGATGGCCCGTGTAGACTATGTTTGAATGAGAAATTAGTTATCTTAAATATTAAAGAACCACAAAATTTATTAAACTGCATGAGTGAAATAGCAAACGTATGTATACAAAAAATAAATTTTATTTTAGGATAACGGAGAAAAATGGACTACTACTACTACTACTACTACTACTACTACTACTACTACTACTACTAATAATAATAATAATAACAAAAATAACAACAATAATAATAATCATAATTATAATAATAATAAATAAACGAATGCATGAACAGATAATCCTATATAACATAAAATATTAATAAACATCCAAATCAAACTAGGTCGTCTCTGATAACAAAGAAATGAAAAGAATTACTGCTAAAACAACAAAGAGAAAGGTTGGCTACAATAAATTGGTGTGAGAATTACTAAGAATCTGATTGGTTGACTAGCAAACCCAGTACTAAGGGTATATATAAAAACATGAAGCAACATCAATTTCATTCAATAGCCTCACGAATCCTTACGAGGATTAAACGCAGAAAATTCTGTATAGCTTAATTGCTATATTATATTTTCAAAACTTATCATATATATATATATATATATATATATATATATATATATATATATATATATATATATATATATATAGGTGCTGTATGTACCGTGCCAGTGACAGAAATTTCCAGGTTGGTATCTGGAAACATGTTTAATTCACTGGAAGGGATGTACCCCCAGTCTTCATTAAGACATGCATCTAGGAGAAGGAAAAACTGATGTAAAACCTAAGATCTGTTGTCTGCTCTGTCTTGTGGCCGCCATTGCACCGACAGAGATCAGAAGTTGTACCAAAAAGTGTAGTTGGCTCTGCACAAAGCCTTCACCACTATAAAGAAATCATCTGTGTGGATTTCTGAGTCACTGAATATTCCGCGTTTCATCCACTCTAGGATTCTTCAGGCTTATATATATGTATATTACATCATATATATATATATATATATATATATATACAATTTTGCATCATATATATATATATATATATATATATATATATATATATATATACGCATATATATATATATATATATATATATATATATATATATATATATATATATATATACACAATTAACAATTGAACCTCTTATTCATTATTTCATTGGCAGATGCTCTGAAGTTTAATATTTATCATCATATTCGGGTTAACCTCCATTTTACACACTGACATGTGTTGGTCGATTTTAAGAAATTGATTTCCAAAGTTACCTATTTTTGGCCAGGTCTTTATTTATCTCTCTTTCTCTCAGATCCACTATTATCACTTCCCCCCATGTTTTGCTTGGTACTCTCCTCTGAACAGAACCTGCTACCTCAACTGTTCTACATTAATTAACCCAAGAATTGTCAACCATCCTTTTAACATGGCCATGCCATTGAAGTTTACTTTTCTTCGCACATACTGTCCAGATTTAACCTTCCTCTGAAGTCATCAGATCTCAGCCTGTCTTTAAGACTCAAGTTAAATATCCATCGTATGATTTTCATATCATTTCTCTTCATGCAACACATGTCTCCAACCCTCACTTCCATACATCACCACATCTCATCATTGTATCATTCTCATATCATTTCTTTCCATGCAATGCATGTCCCCAACTCTCACTATCCAGATTTCATTTCCACACATCATTACACTGTGTAGATATGAATGTCCTTATGCTCGACAGTGGTAACGCTCTACGAGTTAGTAATGCTCTATTTTTAAATCTATATTATATATTCTATGCTTATAGCCCCTTTTGTCGCTGCTGCATTAGTATTATTAAGCTGGATTAATGCTTAGGAGAGTTGGAGAACATGGTAAACTATTTGGGTCATCTGTAAATATATAAGTGAGATTTTCATAAGTACATGCTTGTATATACAGCATAATCACGTCAACACACTGATTTCCATTAGACAACTAAAGTTAAGCAACTTTGAGCCTGGCCAGTAATAAAGTGAGTTATCATTTAGAAATACCAGGTGCTGTATGCACTCTCCGCTTATCTCAGTATTGTTTCCAGTCATCCTGAACTTCTTCTTGCCACTATAAATAGGCAGTGTCGACTCAGGAGAAGTGTGGTTGGCGATTGCGCAACTCTTGCTTCACAATTACTCCTACAGCTACCCTTACAGGAGGTATTCATTGTCTCTCGAGGTTAAACGGAGGTCATGGTATGCTTATCAAGATATTTTGTTTTTAATGCACGTGTTTTGAGAGGGAATTCAACACTGGAAATTTGGATGGAAGAGTTAACCGGTTAAGGTGTGCAATACCTGCCTTTGTCGTGACGTCAAAGTATTACAAGTCTTTGAAGTGGACTGGTTAGTTTGAACAAAAAATTCAAATAAGAAAAAAAGAAACGAATTAAAATCGAAAACCATTTTAAGCTTTGAAATGCAATTAACTTAAATGAGAGACCCTTGTTTAACTCAGATGTGGGCAATTATTAATTTAAAAGAGAAAAACATGAGCGAATATTCCTTTGATACGTTTATTTGAGATGCGCGTTTGGCTATTTCAAACTTTAGTGTGATAGACCGACGAAAATGCTATTTCAAACTTTTGCATGACAGACCAAAGAAAATGCTCCTTTAAATGTAAGCATGACTGATTAACAGACCAACGAAAATGCCATTTTAAACGGAATCGAAACAGACCAACGAAAATACTATTTCAAAATGAATCGAAAGAGACCAGCGAAAATGGTATTTCAAACGTAAGCAAAACAGACCAACGAAAATTCAAACATAATCGGAACAGACCAACGAAAATGACATTTCAAACTAAAGCTTAAGAATACTTCTACCATATCTAAAGAAATGCAGATCAGACAGAGAACAAAATCGACTTTGCAATCTAGTGGGGGGGGTGATCTTTTCTATTCTACACACACACACACACACACACACACACGCGCGCACACACACACACACACACACACACACACACACACACACACACACACACACACACACACACACACACACACACACACACACACAGAAGAGATATTGCTAGTTTTTCTCTACTCTAACCTTGTTCCTATGGAAAGTGATAGAATGAGCTCAAATCTCTTGTTTCTACTTGTAAAACATTCACAGCGAGAACTCGTCTTTTTCAATCAAATAACGTTCCTGCTTTTCTCTATGCACCAAACATCAAACAGAATTTCAATGAACAGTGTTTCTTTCAATCTGTGTGTTCAGTTATGAATATGCAATTTCAAACTTAAGTATAGCTGAGAAATGTAATCCTGTCTCATACTTGAGTATAACAGACCAACGATATATTATTTTAAACCTAAGGACAATCAAAAATGCTATTTCAAATGTAGATGTAATAAACCAATGAAAATGCGACTTAAAACTTATGCATATCTAAAAAAAAAATTGTTTCAATCTTAAGCATAATAAGTTAAAAGAAATGGTAGACAAATAAAAATATCACAAACTTAAGCATAACAGGCTAACGAAAAATATTACAAATTTTAGTATGGCAAAAGATAAAAAATTTCAAATTTAAGTGTAACGGATCAACGAAAATGTTATTTTAAACTTAAGTGTAACAGACCAACAGAAAGGCTATTTCAAAATTATCCATAAGTAACCAAAGAAAATGGTATTACAAACGTCAGTAAAACAGATCGACGAAAATGTTATTTCAGACTTAACCATAACAGACCAACCAACAGACAGAAACTTTTACAGATGATCAGATACATCTGTAAGAAGATACATCCACCCAATCTGCACGTTTAGTGATTAAATTTTTTTACATAAAAAGCATGACATACGAATTAATGGAGAGATGCTATTAGTGTCTTAGTATTTTGGTCTGCTTAAATAAGATGCGTCTTAGTATTTGAAGTCATGTAAAATAAGATGCGTCCATTCATTCTAAACGTTTTGTGATGAAAAAGCGTGATTTCAAACGCAAACGTGACAGACCAACCTACCGACAGACAAAACCTCTCATAAAAATGAGATGACGCATCTGAAAAAATGAACTCAACAATTTATAGGAAAAAACGAGTTTTGTTTTTTTCTTTTGAAATTTGAAACAAGAATCAAATGGCGGTAATGTAAGAGGCTATTTAATGAAATCTTACAGATGGCAAAGGACAAATTACTATCAAGTGTTGTAACCAGGTTCACATTTGCAAGGGATTCGTTTAAAAGATGTGTTCTATTTGGACCTCTACCCAGGAGGATCTCTTAAATTTCATTTTAAGAACCTTAAAAAATAATTAGCTCAGGAAAAAAGGAAAAAGAAAAATATTAGTACGGTTCTCCCAAATATCGGACACAGATGAACTCAAAATCCCCAAAGTCGAACTCTTCAACCTTCTCTTCTGTTCCTCTGATAATCATTTTCGACTCTCCACTCTTCAACACCCTCAAATGATGAATATCAATTTTATATATATATATATATATATATATATATATATATATATATATATATATATATATATATATATATATATATATATATATATATATATATATATATATATATATATATATACATATATATATATATATATATATATAAACTCGACAAAAGTTACAAAAGTAAAGCCTCTTATTTTTTTAACTAAAAAAGTTGAACAGTCACAAAGACGCGAGTGGTACCATTAAAGCGAGCAACTTTTTATGCTCAAGAATTTATTTTTCTACATAGTCTCAATGCATTTTTGCCAGGAATTCAATGACAGGGGTTGATTTCCTAGAGCCTCACATCGTCAATATCTGCAACATAGAGATGAAACTTTCAGGTCATGAATGCATAAGTCTAATCATAATAACAATGTTCTTTGCAATTGCCTCTGATCCATTCAGGCGTAATAAAAATTAAGAGGCATTATTTTTGGAACGCCCCTATATATATATATATATATATATATATATATATATATATATATATATATATATATATATATATATACTTTTTATCTGTTTTACATAAGCATTTATACATCATTACACATTCATGAGTATGTTTTATATAAGCAATATCGTATGAAGAGGTCTCTAGTTACTTGTAACTGGCTGACTAAAACATGCTCATGAATGTGTAGCAACTGTGGCACGATGGGTGAGAGACCTATTGAGAGAACCTTTAAGCTCCCCATATTTTAACCCCTTGCACTAAAATTGCCCGGTTCTTACGGAGAAGCACACACAAATCATGCAAGTGCAATTCCAAAATGTCGGCATGAATCTACGTGGGTTTTGATTGACAGGTGTTTACGAAATTCGGTTGTATCAAAATGATCCTAGACCCCCGCCTTGGAAAGATCAAACCCAAAGAAATTTGTCATCGAGGCTTACAAAAACTAAACAAAGTTCAAGTGTTGTATATGCATCTCTCTCTTTCTCTCTCTCTCTTTCTCTCTTTCTTTCACTCTCTTTCTCTCTTTCAATGAAGAAAGAGAGGAGAATTGAATAGTATTGAATATATTCGAAGACGGGATGCCGAGCAGGCCTGTTCGAAAAATATTGAACATTGAGCGCCGAGCAGGTTGAATTGCAGTGCGCGATGCACGCATTCGGTCAGTTTTAATATGCTCCTCCCATGTTAAAATAGTTATATTTTTATTACAAAATGCCTTTGTTCACTATTTTATGAAGCGTTCAATGTTCCGAGAAGTGGTCCCTGCTATTTAAATGCCATTTGAATGGATGTTGCCTGTAACGATGCAAAGAAGACTCGACAATAACTACACTAGTCGATGCTTATTATAGCTGACGCCATATCGACCCCTTGATGTAAAGGGATGTGCCTATCGTTTCCAATGTGGTTACGACACAGGGAGCTGGTTTCGCATGCCAGGATGGAACAATCATTCCAGAAACATCTCCATGACATGGATACACCAAGACGCACTCCCTGGAAAACGATTGGGTTATATTAAGCTCAAGACACATCCTTAGTTACCACAAAACACATCAGCAGTCCTAACCACTAAGCGATTACGAACTCAGTTACAATGGTGCACAACAACTAGGAAACACCTTGATGACAAAAAGATTATATTCACTAATGAACATTGTCATATGGGTAACTTAAAAACAAAGGAAACATCCAAAGAAGAAATGAACCACTAGACGACAAAGAAATAAAACTATGGACACAAGAACCCAAGAAAACGGCCACATCAACCCGGACAATCACCAAGCATCAACAGAGGAAAAAAAGAAGAAAATGTAAAACCAAGAAAAATCTAAGGTGACTTTTTTCTTTGCATCTTTTTTTTAATCACTCTGCAAATTTGTTGATTAAATAATTTGTAAAATTTATTTGTGGATTTAGATTTTTGTTTGAAGGTCGGCTATCAATAAATATATATATATTTGTACAAAATGGCTAACACAAGCTCAACCCTGCTTAACAGAGTCCTCACAGGTGGATCCAAGATTCCAATCTTTATTGGGAAACTGTCCGACCTTAGACCATGGTTAGCTAGCAGCTCTGAAGAAGAAAGAGTGGGTCTACCAATTAAAAGGCCTTGAACAAGTAAACATGGCATACGACTTTTCGGACGGTCTTCTATCGGAATGGAACGGAGAATATCAATGATTATCCGTATTGTACCAGCAAGGACCTACTTTAAAAAGCAGCGGCTCAGTACGGTGAGTGCATAAATTCCACTGACGACACCTGAGCTTTAATAAGAATAAAGCAGAATCGAGGAGAGGTACTTGTGGACTTGGCTAATAGAATCAACTAACTTGCTAAGTTAGCTTATAGGGACGCACAGATGGGATAAGGTTTAGCTGTGCAAGTGCACCTGATATCTTTATAGATGTTCTAAGTAACTCTTTTATTAAAGAGGACATGGCCAGATCCAATACGGCAACATTATCTAAGGCTTTGTCTGCTGTGAGACAAAGTGAAAGACTCTATGAGCGACTACAAAGTGGCCATCAAAAGGAGCAGGCTATCTTAAACTATAGCTTATATTATAGCGTTAATGGGCAGCAGGGACCGAGGAGGCCCCAATTAGATTTAGGGTATCCAAAACCAAACCTTACAGCAGCCGTAATGCTGTAAGGAATAAGTTTTGTGGGTGTGCTTTGGTAAGACTGCAATGAGGGTGTTCCAGCCAATTGTCCCAATCTTAAGCATAACAAATTAAAGAAAAATCAATAGGCTAGAACAAGACTGCCAATGGTCACCTGAAGAAAAATAAATGAACTTCACTTCAGGAAAAAGAAAGGCCAGGTTACCCTCAAAACCCACTCACCACCAACCTAATCAGGAGGCCAATCATGCAATCATGTCAAATCCTCAAAGAAAGGAGTAACCATGGGAAAGATGAATCCCAGAAGATATGAATGTCCAGATGGTGCAAACAATCCTAAATGAGCCCACTAAAGACGCGATGAATCAAACAGGGACCCCCGGGCAAATAGAGGAGCTCAAGAACAGAGACTCTCCACGCAGGTCTCTGGAATGGAGTGTATAAGTGAAGATCAGGGGTAGGCTAATAAAGGCACTGATCGACACTGGATCAACAGTCTTGCTCGTCAAAACATCAGTTTTTGAGGAGCAAGACATTTTACACAAACCTGTTACTCTTATTTGTTATCTCAGTACTTTCTAGGCAGATCTTCACCTCATAATATCATCATTACATTTTTGACACTCTATTTGTAATTATTTCTTCAACATTCAAACATGTGTCATTCTCCCCAGTTGTTATCCATTTTATCTGTACACAGATCTCGTTAGAAATCATTAATCTAACATATTAATGTCATTAATCTAATCTATTCATCTGATATCCCTTAATGACAATCATGTGCTAACCATAAAAAGTAAAATATGATGGTCATGTAGGTTTAATTAACAGATTGTATGAAGCATTCAACACTAACGAAAAAAAAAAAGATTTAGTTTTTAGCAAAGTTCGGCCGTAAAAGGATCACTTTCTATTTATTTTTTCCTTCTTTGTTAATGCTTGCTTTCATGCTGGGGCATTAAATTCCTTTAACTCTCCAACTAGCAGCAAAATCCCACCCATTCACTTCACTAGATGGAAGAAGATTTTCTATTCTGATAGCTTTTTTTCCTTGGACTGTTTGCACTTGAAATTTTCTTCCTGTTCAGTTTCCTTGATAGTGCAAACGTAAAGAAATTTAAATGCAATGTGAACAAACATTTTGCTACCCAACTCCCCACCTATGTTGCGTCTTATAAATCTGGCCCCGATCACAGTAACCGCTTACACATCAATATCAAATATACCTTACTTAGGATTAAATAGAAGGTTTTTAAAAAAATGTCTATTATAAACCTATACCAAGTTATAGGCATCATATAGAATTCTGAGTAAGGTTTTTCAGTGTATTGTGAATGGGACTTACACCTTTCTGCATTGTTTTACTGTAATAGGATACTGTGCCCCCCCCCCTCCTCATCACTATTGTGTGCGATGGGTTTTTTCTCGCTTGTCTTCTCTTTTTGTTCTGGCTGTGTTATCATCTCTCACATACTGGCGACTGTCACAACGGTACACAGGTATAAAAATAAAATAAAACAACTAAAAAAAAACTCCAACACATTTTACAGATATCAATGTGTGTGTGTGTGTGACACCATAGACCTTTGGATGTTAAGGCTCACTGTTGAGTCTGTGTTCATCAGTTGGTTCATCAATTCATTCCCTCATCTCCTCCGAACCACAACCTGCCTTCGACTGTGTTCAACTTGCAACTCCCCCTCAACTCTAACTACCGTCAACTGTCGAAAACTCAAGTCTATTCTCAACCGTTTCTAACTGTCAGGACTAGTGCAAAACTCCATGTCACACCTAAAACTAACTAAAATATAATGACCGATCTTTTGTTCTTGTTCACCACCACATCTTGATAAACAATCTCATCTCAGCTTTCTTTTGTGTTTCTTTGTGAACAACTTCCTATCCAATTGTTCTGCTGATATACCCATTTCCTTTTTCCGTAATATTTTTTTTCTCTTTCTCCTAACACTTTCGAAGAGAGGGAAGCGGTGGGGGGTGCGAACGTTGATAGTATCACATTACCATGGATTATAATTAATGATTGTAATCGTCAAGTGACTCATTGTGAAACAGAAATAACACATGAGAAACATGTAGCAGCCACAAGTTGTGAACAATATACAAGAAGCGAGTGAAAATTAAAGTTTGGGTAGCTTATGTCTTTCTTTGGCATGCTTTGTCGTCCTCCTCTTGCTTCCTTGTTTATGCTTTGCATAAACATTGATTTTTTGTAGTGTGGGTGATCTCAGTCCAAATTTACTATACATCAAAGATGGCTTTCCATGTGGTAGGGATATCTCCAGAGAAGACCCTAATTTACCTTATATGTGCTTCCGGGCTGCACTAGCTTACACCACTACATTTATATTTGCCCTCCATCTCGTCAGCATCAGACAAGGCCAAACTATTTGTAAAGAACTTTGCAGCTAATTCTACCCTATGCGACGAAGGCCATCAACTCCCCATATTTCCTCCTATAACACAGAACAAGCTAGGTAACATACAAATATCCGTGCATAAGGTCGCCAAGCTAATCAAGAACCTTGATTCCAGTAAAGCAACTGGCCCTGATGGCATCCCAGTTATAGTGTTAAAAAAGCTTCAACCAGAACTCGCTCCCATACTTATGCAACTATTTAAGCGCTGCCTTAAGGAGAAGTGCTTTCCGACTCCCTGGAAGACCTCACCAGTTTGCCCTGTATTTAAGAATTCAGGTGATAAGTCATCTCCCTCTCAGTACAGACCAATAAGTCTCCTGTGTGTTATGAGTAAGTTGATGGAATCCATATTGAATAGAGAAATAGTCAACCACCTCAGCAGGAACAACCTTCTTAGTGACACACAATATGGTTTCCGCTCTGCAAGATCTACCACAGATGTGCTGACTGTTATATCCCACAGGATTAGTGAATCTCTCGACAAAGGCTTCCTTTCTAGGGCAATTGCTCTTGACATATCAAAGGCCTTCGACAAGGTATGGCATAAGGGTCTACTTCACAAGATTCTCAGTTACGGTATTACTGGAAATGTTTTCTCAATCATTAAATCATTTCTCTCCTATAGGCTCATAAGAGTAGTGGTAGATGGACAAAAATCGGAGGCCTGCAATATAAATGCTGGAGTCCCTCAAGGGTCAATCCTGGGCCCAACTCTCTTCCTGATCTACATCAATGACCTCCCTAAACACATACTTAAATCATTTGCTGACATCTATGCTGATGACACGGCCATCTACGGCAACGCATCAAAGGCTGTAAATGACAAAGTTCTCTCTGATTCTCTCTCCTCTGATCTTGAGCGCGTGGTTCAGTGGGGGAAGATGTGGTTGGTTACCTTTAATGCATCCAAAACCAAACCTTTAATGCATCCAAAACCAAACTCCTATCCTTACATCATCAACGCTCTGATCCCCATCTGGCATCAATTGGGATGGATGGCTCTCGTCTGGGTGAGGCCCTGTGTTTTGACAAGCTTCTGGGTTTGAGCTTTACTCCTGATCTGAAATGGAACACGTACATCAAGTCTGTTGCCAAGGTCGCTGGAAAGATGGTGGGATCCTTCTACCACTCCAGAAGATATTGCACTACTGATGCAATTCTCTATCTATATAAAAGCCAAGTACGTCCAAGGATGGAGTACTGCTGCCATATCTGGGCAGGAGCTGCTAAAAACAGCCTATCCTGCCTTGACAGAGTACAAAATAGACTTTGTGGCTTAGTGGGGGATGCCCTTTTCTCTACCCTGCAACCTCTCTCCCACAGAAGAGACGTTGCGAGCCTATCCTTGTTTTATCGTTATTTCCATGGCAGGTGCTCGTCTGAACTCCAATCTCTGGTCCCCCTCACCAATCTTTCACGAAAAACACCCGTCTAGCTGAATCCACTGTGAAAAATTTCCCCCACTCTATATCTGTGCCTAAATCAAAACGCGGATTCCATGAACAAAGCTTCTTTCTTAGAACTGCACGCCTGTGAAACTCTGTTCCGTCTGCCTGCTTCCCACTGGACTACAACTTGGATGTCTTCAAGTCCAACATAAACAAATTCCTAATGAACCGCCCCCTTAAGTAAACACTTCATCAAATCTCCACACTAACGTAATGTACTTGCAATAACCCTTATCCGTGAGTGGCTTCCGGGCCTTGATAAGTGGTGATCACTGTGTAAAAAAAAAAAATGAAATGTAATAAGTCTTCAGACGTACCTCTCCACTTTACTGTATATCGATACTCTATGGCTGACTGGGATAGCTTCCGTACATTCATATCTGACCTACCTCTGCATTGCATGTTTAAAAAGGATGTGTCCTCTATAGAATCAGACCTGACCGAATGGTTATTGTAGGCATAGACCGATTCATACCATCCAAAAAATTCCAACAAAAACCCAACAGCCAGCCATGGTTTTCCCCTGAATGTGCTGCTGCCATTACGCACAGAAATTACTTTTTCCATAGCTACCAACGTAATAGATGTACTTAGACTAAAGCTGCTTTCAGGACTGCCAGCAACCACTGTAAAAGAGTAATAAAATATGCAAGAGAGCTATATGCTGTCTATTTAATCCAAAGTAGCTGAGCAGCGGCTTGGTTCCCACCAGTTTTGGCAAATAGCAAACAGGATCTTGAACAGAAGCATGCGTTCTATCCCAACTATCATCAATGGATCTGAGGTCATCTCGTCAGCATATGACAAGGCCGGACTATTTGCCAAGAACTTTGCAGCTAATTCTACCCTATGCGACAATGGCCATCAACTCCCTGTATTTCCTCCTATAACAGACAACACACTATGCAACATACAAATATCTGTGCGTGAGGTCGCCAAGCTAATCAAGAACCTTGATTCTAGTAAAGTAACTGGCCCTGACGGCATTCCAGTTATAGTGCTGAAAAAGCTCCAACCAGAACTTGCCCCTATACTTACAAAACTGTTTAAGCGTTGCCTTAAGGAGAAGTGCTTTCCAACGCCTGGAAAACCTCATCAGTATGCCCTGTATTTAAGAATTGAGGTGATAAGTAATCTCCCTCTCAGTACAGACCAATAAGTCTCCTGTGTGTCATGAGTAAGTTGTTGGAATCCATATTAAATAAAGAATTAGTCAACCACCTCAACAGAAACAGCCTTCTTAGTGACATGCAATATGGTTTCCGCTCTGCAAGATCTACAGCAGATGTGCTAACGGTTATATCACATAGGATTAGTGAATCTCTTGACAAAGGTTTCCTTTCCAGGGCAATTGCTCTTGACATATTGAAGGCCTTCGATAGGGTATGGCACAAGATTTCCAGCTACGGTATTACTGGAAATGTTTTCTCAATCATTAAATCATTTCTCTCTGATAGGCTCATAAGAGTAGTGGTTTATGAGCAGAAATCACAGGCCCACAGTATTAATGCTGGAGTCCCCCAGGGGTCCATCTTGGGCCCAACTCTCTTCCTGATCTACATCAATGATCTCCCAAAACACATACTTAAATCATTCGTTTACATCTATGCTGATGACATGACCATCTATGGAAACACATCAAAGGCTGTAAATGACAAAGTTCTCTCTAATTCTCTCTCCTCTGATCTTGAGGTGGCTGGTCACTTTTAATGCATCCAAAACCAAGCTTCTATCTTTACATCACCAACGCTCTGATCCCCATCTGGCACCAATTGAAATGGATGGCTCTCGTCTTGGGGAGGCTCCATGTTTTCACTACTGATGCAATTCTCTATCTGTATAAAAGCCAAGTACGTCCAAGGATGGAGTACTGCTGCCACATCTGGGCAGGAACTGCTAAAAACAGCCTATCCTGCCTTAACAGAGTACAAAATAGACTTCGTGGTTTAGTGGGGCATGCCCTTTTCTCTTCCCTGCAGCCTCTCTCCCACAGAAGAGACGTTGCAAGCCTGTCTTTGTTTTATCGTTATTTCCATGGCAAGTGCTCGTCTGAGCTCCAATCTCTCGTCGCCCCTCGCCAATCTTTCACGAGAAACACCCGTCTGGCTGAAACCACAGTCAAGAATTTTCCCCACTCTTTATCTGTGCCTAAATCCAAACGTAGATTCCATGAGCAGAGCTTCTTTCTCAGAAGGGCACGATTGTGGAACTCTCTTCCGTTCACCTGTTTCCCACCTGACTACAACTTGATGTCTTCAAATCCAACATAAACAAATTCCTGACAAACCACCCCCTTAAGTAAGACACTCTATCAAATCTCCAATACTAATGATTACTACAATACTATCTCATTGATTACTGTACACACAATAACCCTTATCCCTTAGTGGCCTCCGGGCCTTGATAAGTGGTGACCCCCGTGTAAAAAAAAAACAAAAAAAATATATATGGTTATCAATACCTTATATTTTTGCAAAAACTAAAACTCAAACAGAAGATTCAATTTCATTTTCTTGGTGACAATCTATATAAGAATATGATAAGCTCCGAAAATTCAAATCTCAAAATGAGGCATCAACATCCCAAAACAAGAGCTAACAGAACAACATCTGACCTAACATTTTGGACAAGACTCTCTTACCAATGAGAGATTCAGAAAATAAGTCTGCCATGAAAATAGCCCTAAAAAAATCGCCAAAAATACACAAAGAGCTTCCATTGCAACAATGGCAAGTATTTTCTGGGTGAATTCACTGAAGACTATATAGATAAATCGGGCTCTCTCAACTGGCTAAAAAGAGAATGTTTCCACTATGATCAGGAGAGGAATACAATGGCTGCCCAAGATCAAGGCTTGATGACCAATGCTTTTATGAAGCAATGACAAGTATAGGGTTTGCCACAAAGAAATAGAATGTGAGCCACCTGACATCCAGTTGGTCGACAGCTCTTATACAATGCAACACAATGAAGTGTGAAAATATCTTCACTGGACGATCTGTAAAAAGTTAAATATTAAATGCAGTAGCAAATCCTAGGAATATGTTTACCAGAAAGAACAGTTGGAAATAAGTCACACACCATCAATTATGACTATGCAATCCATACAGCTACATACCTTGAAAACGAAGCCATTAATCTCACATAGAGATATGAGACAAGGAGAAAGGAGCAACCTTAGTAGAATTAAGTGTCCCCTATGATGCTGGAAGGGAAAAGTTAGCAAAATACCAAGGTGTTTTATGTATGACACGAAAAGAAATTGGAATCTTAGGAAGATCTCTATCATTCCAGTAATTATAGGAGTAACTGGACTCATGAAAAATAATTTCAAAAACTACCTGATAAATATATCCTGTGAACCAAGTGCAAGAGATATTCAAACAATTGCATTTTAAGGGATGGTCAGAATCTTAAAAAGATTTCTCAGTTGGAATATATAAAACAGCAAATGAATGTTTGGCATCCGATAGGATGCTCCATCACCATCAAACGGATAAGAAAATTGAAAAAGAAAAAAAGAATTAAGCTAAAAAGAGGATCGCTTCACTATGATCAGGAAAGGATTATAGATGATGGATAAGTCCCTTAACCCTCTGGGGTTATGGAGGGGGCACTGTATTATTTTATGCAGCATGTATTAAGCAAGAATAGTTTGGCGGCACCCATCACTCAACTTCAGAGCACATACAGCACCTGTTATTATTAAATGGTCACCCATTTTTAGTATTTTTAGTATTGAATAGGCTGAACGTTGCTTCACTTTGGTGATCTAACGAGAATCAGAGTGTCAGCATGATAATACCGTATAAAGGATTATAATGGCTGCACAAGATCAACGCTTTTAAGAAGATGAGTGATCTCAACAATGACAACAAGTGCAGAAGTTGAAAGTGTAGGCCACCTGACATCCGGTTTTAAGATTCTACTAGGCAGCGGCTACTATACAATGAGATACAATGGAGTGTGTAAATGCATCCACTGGACCATCTATAGAAAGTTAAATATCGAATGTAGCAGCAAGTTCCGGAAACATACGATGGGAAGAACTGTTAGAAAGAAGTCATACACTATCCACTATGACTCTGTTTACTAATTTTTATGAATTTTTTTAACAAGGTTAGTACAAGAGTGCTCAATATTGAAGTAGGGCGAGATATACTTTTTATTTGTTTGCATAAGCATTTGTATATTGCTACACATTCATGAGCATGTTTATATGTCGCTACACATTCATGAGCATGTTTAGGTCAGCCAGAGAGAGAGAGAGAGAGAGAGAGAGAGAGAGAGAGAGAGAGAGAGAGAGAGGGAGAGAGAACAACTAGAGACCTCTCCATGCGATATTGCTTATTCAAAACATGCTAATAAATGTGTAGGGACATATAAATGCCCGTGTAAAACAAATAAAACGTATATATATATATATATATATATATATATGATTGTTGAGCTGGATTAAATCCGACGATATGAAATAAAATGGAGGTGGAAGGACCTGGATACTCAACGTTTCGCCCGATTTATGCGGGCTTCTTCAAGAGGGATGGTCATTGACGAGATAGTCGGAGGATTGAGGCTATATATAATGATGGGGGAGAGCAGCGTGTTTTCCTTATGTAAATTAGATGTCATATGTACATGTATATACATTTTATGAGAGAAAAAAAAACTAAATTAGAGTAAACTAGTGTAGTGGATTACGTCTAAAAGATAAAATATCGTAGAGAAAAAAAAATTGTGTTTGGAAATATAGCGGTGATAGATGAAATAAATAAAATGACATGAGATTACGAAAGAATCTTTTTTTAAATTAGAAATAATTGAATTGGGATAAAATAGCGCAGTAACTTAAAAGATGGTGTCTAAAAATAAGAATAGGAGGTGATAAAATGGAGTCTAAAAATAGATAATGATAAAATACAGTAAATAAGTAAAATAAAAATAAAATTAAGTGAAATTACGAATTTTTTTTTTTTTTTTTTTTTTTTTGTATCGCGTTTAACCGGTGTCTAAGTTGTTTTCTTTAATAATTATTTTCGACAGAAAGGGAGCAACGTGGAAAAAACCTTTTCTTTGCTTAATTATATTGCTGAAATGGGAGATTATAGCTGACTCAATTAAACGTCGTGTGGATCTGTTACGTATGTGTTTAAGGAAAGTTGCTTTGTTAAAATCAAACTGGTGGTCGTTTTCCATGATGTGACAAAATATGGCGTTGAGTGTATTGTTGTTTTTTACATATCTTTTGTGTTCATATATTCTTTTATTTAAATTACGTTGAGTTTCTCCTACGTATATTCTTCCACAATCAAGGCAGGGTATGGAATATATTCCGGCTTTGGTGTTAATGTTGGTATTAGTTATAATTTTACGTGTTAGATCCCTAATTGTTAAAGAGTTTAGTTTTGTTATTTGAATGCCTGTCTTATTTAGGTTCTTATAGATTGTGTCGTTGTTTTTATTAGTTGGTAATGTTAATTGTCTGTTGTGTGTCTGGCTATTTAGGGAATGGTCTCGGTTTCGGTTATGGTAAATTTTTAGTGCTTTTCTTTTTGTATTTGCCAAAAAATGTTGAGGGTATTGCAAGTTCATGAATGTACGTTCGATATACTCAAATTCTTCCACGATATATTCTTCACTGCATATTCTCAGGGCCCTAAGAAAAAATCCTATTAGAATACCTCTTTTTACTTTATCATCCTGATGAGAGTAAAAGTGTATGTAATCATTTTTATTCGTGACTTTCCGATGGACTTTAAAACTTAGATGATCATTGTTATTTATGATATTGATGTCCAGAAAAGGTATGGAGTTGTTATTTTCTCTTTCATACGTATAGTTAATAGTGGGTTCAATCTTGTTTAATTTATCAGTGATATTCTCTATTTTGGAAGATATAGGGAGAAAAATTAAAATATCATCAATATATCTATAGTAGGAGGTGCCCTTGGGCAATTTATATTTCATGGGTCCGGTTTCTATGAATTCTAAAAATAGACATGCCAAACCCCCACTTAGAGGGTTACCCATGGGCAGTCCAAATTTTTGTTTGTAGCAGAGTCCATCGAATGTGAAATATGTCATGTCAATGCATATAATTATAATTTTAATTATATTATCTATCGGCAAAGGTAATTTAATTTTTATTTTATTTAAGTGTTTTGAAAGAAGGTTGAGACATTTCTTGGTAGGGATATTGGTGCATAAAGATTCTATATCGAGACTATTCATGGTTTTATTTTTCATATCTATGTTTTTTATCTTATTTAAACGCGATACAAAAAAAAAAAATCGTAATTTCACTTAATTTTATTTTTATTTTACTTATTTACTGTATTTTATCATTATCTATTTTTAGACTCCATTTTATCACCTCCTATTCTTATTTTTAGACACCATCTTTTAAGTTACTGCGCTATTTTATCCCAATTCAATTATTTCTAATTTAAAAAAAGATTCTTTCGTAATCTCATGTCATTTTATTTATTTAATCTATCACCGCTATATTTCCAAACACAATTTTTTTTCATCTCTACGATATTTTATCTTTTAGACGTAATCCACTACACTAGTTTACTCTAATTTAGTTTTTTTTTTCTCTCATAAAATGTATATATATATGTATATATGACATCTAATTTACATAAGGAAAACACGCTGCTCTCCCCCATCATTATATATAGCCCCAATCCTCCGACTATCTCGTCAATGACCATCCCTCTTGAAGAAGCCCGCATAAATCGGGCGAAACGTTGAGTATCCAGGTCCTTCCACCTCCATTTTATTTTATATATATATATATATATATATATATATATATATATATATATATATATATATATATATATATATATATATGAGGTGCGTTCCAGAGTAATGGGTCCTATTTTTTTTCTGTTCGATTAGATCAGAGGGGATTGAAAATTGCATTGTTATGATGACTGGACTTATGCATCCATGACCTGAAAATTTCATTTCTCCGTTGCAGGTATTGACGGTGTTAGACTCTAAAAAGATGACTCTTATCATGAACGTGCGTCAGAAGTAGAGATGCGTCATTGAATTTCGGGCAAAAGTGCATTGAGATTTGTGGTAACTATGTAGAAAAATTAATTCTGAGTCACAAATGTATGTATATATGGCATAATCATGTTGACACACCGGTTCTCGTCAGATCACCAAAGTTAAGCAACATTGAGCCTGGTGACCATTTGGGAATTCTAGGTGCTATATGTTCTGTCCGCTTATCTCGGTATTGTTTCTAATTGCCCTGAACCTCAACTTACTACTGATATTTAACAACTCCAACTCAGGAAACGTGCTTGGAGATTGCGCAACTTTTGCCACAAAGAATTCCATTCACAAGTACCCTTGCAGTGAGTATGCATGTACTGTATACAACGTTGCACATGTTATGCACGTTTACACACATAGCCCAACACGTTGTATACAGTCTACGTCACAAGGAACACAGGACAAGTAATAACTTGACTACTTTTTTTTTGTAACAACGACATTTATTTCTGGATACTTTCCTGAATAGAACGTGATTGTAGTCCTTCTCTTTGACCTCTGTCCTCTTGAACATCCTTCATGTCTTAACATGATCGTCTTCTCTAAAGTGCTCTTTTTCTCTCCTTTTTATAGTCTTTTTCTTTTTCCTTACAGTGACGTCATTCTACACACAGCTTGGTATTTGTATACGCTCGTCCCCACTCTTGTATGTATGTATGTATGTATGTATGTATGTATGTATGTATGTATGAACGTCTCTTTATTCTATCTTCTGTGTATGTGGGATCGTTTTACTCTTTTATTCATGTTGAATTCACCTATCTGTAACAACCATCATCGTCGTCGTCATGAATGTTGTGGATTTGTGCCGTTAATGAACGCGTTTTAATTTTAAAAACTGTACAACCAGCGAAACGAACGTCTCTCTATTCTATGTTCTGTGTATTTGGGATTGTTTTACTCTTTTATTCATGTTGAATTCACCTATTCGTAACAACCATCATCATCGTCATCATAAATGCTCCTTCATATATATTCTACATGTACGTGTATGTGTACGTGTGTGTGCATATGTATGTGCATGCGTGTATGTATGAATGTTTGAGTGTATGTGCATGTTGTCATGTGTGTTTGTTCTTGCGTATGTATGTTTGCGTGCATCTGTTTGTATGCATGTGTATATCTTTATTTCGGTATGTGTGTGGGGTGGAGAGGACTCCCAAAAGCCCTGTTAAGGCAACTCCTCTGGGTGAAGCAAATCTATGATTAAAAAAAAATATATATAAAGCGGGAGACCAGTACCCGCATTAAGCTGGTCTGCAGTTTGATTTGTTGCTGGCTATTTTGCTCATGCTTGTTGCTGGATCTCAACATTTTGAACCGAGAGAGAGACTTAGCTGTCACACAAAGCTAAAACTCTGTAACATCATCTTTGTATAGATACTTCCTTAAGCATTTGTCTATAAAAATTGTCCGTGGCGATGGAAAAAGTGTCATGTGTGTAGCCCTGAAATACTGGAAGCATGTAATAATTGATCTGCCATCATTCTATAGATGCATATGTGTGTGTGTGTATGTATGTATGTATGTACTAGTGTATGTATGTGTATGTATACCTATTTGTATATGTATGTATATATGTATGTGTGTATATATTTTTATTTATTTATTGTGTATATATGTTTATGTGTGTTTGTATGTATATACGTATATATATATTTGTGTGTATGTATATGTATATGTATATATGCATATATATGTATGCGTATAGGTGCATATATATGTATGTGTAGGTATATGTAGGTAACTTTATGTGTATGTATGTATATGTGCATACATGTGTACGTATATGTATGTGAATATGTATGTATATATGTGTATGTATTTGTATATGATAGTATATATGTGTATGCATATATATGTATATGTGTGTATGTATATGTTTGTATGTATGTGTTATATGTATTGTGTATGCATGGATGTATGGATGTGTGCATGTGCGTATGTTTATGGGTATGTATGTATGTGTATGTATGTGTGTATATATATATATATGTATGTATGCCAAGGACCGTCTTCAATGTCACGTCTGCTTGAGCGTGTGAATTCGCTGGCAGGACTAAAAAAAAAAAAAAGGTTATCTTCGGGCTCATGGACTTTCAGTGACTGAGGGAGTGGCACTCGTCTGACAAGACGTTGCAATCAAATCAATCAAATTAAATCAATGTATGTATGCATGTATGTATTCACCATACTATGCTCAGTTTATTCACATTTATTTCGATAAGACTTTATTAGCCTATTTATTTCAATAACACAAAAACCATGTTAAAATATTTCTTAGTTTTCGGATTGTGTTATGTTTGAAATGAATTATTCTAATTATCTGTAATTTGCAATTAACTCACAAATTTACACATTTCTTACTAATTTTCTGTCTATCACTCTCACCTTCTTTCACTGTATGTATGTCTGCTCTTAGTTTATACACTGTCTATAAATCTCGTTTTCTTCTCTTCCACTCTCGGTTTATTAGCAGACAAGAGCAATAAAAATAACGATAAAACAAAATAGTCCATTATACACAAAAGGAAATACCGCTACGAAGGATAATACTATTTAATGCATTGATAAAGTGGATTAGAAATAGAAAAAGAGAGAAGGGCGATAAAAAGAGCAGGAAACGACTAATTTTAGATTCTGTCTTTATTTTTTTTAATTTTCACTGGTTTTAAAAAAAGCACTTTTGATGATTCTAACAATGCATTACAAGGTCAGTGAGTGACTACACAAGTTACATTATTTTTGTTATTATTAAAATGTATTCACAAATATAAAACTTAATTTATATGACATGCGATAATATTAAACATGTTTGGTATTTTCTTGGATTTGCCAATTCCTAGAAAATCTAATGAATGTATGCATAAAAAATGAAGCCATTTTCGACTTGCATCATGTTTATTCTTCGAGTTGATATCAATTAAAAAGAGTATAAAAATAGTTGCGATCCCTGGAGGCAGCGGAAATAATTGCAAGACATTTTTAGTTACATGTGTTACCAATGTTGGAAAATGTATTTTAGGATTTTTTTTTCACAGACTTCTGAATGTTTAAATATATGAAAGATTAACAGTGATAATTCGATGTTTGCGATAGAACGATTTTGCCTGCTCTTCCAATATGTGATTTACCGATGATTTCTAATCCAATACATAATCTACCGAGTTAGGACGTATCGAATTCTTGTTTAGGTAGTGTATTGTATCATGAGTCAGGTACTTTCTGGAACGATAGAATGATCTAACCATCTATTTCAAATCATCTTAACAGCCCTGACGATTGTTGCTGTTATGAACTGGAAGGATCGATAATAATTAAAACAGCGTAGTGGTATATTTTACAAGAGTGTATTTACAGAAACACAGAAATAGAATGCTACAGAAAGTTTGCATCCGATACTGCAGCTATAACTGCCACAAAAGTCTATCTATTCCAGAAATAGCATCATAACAGTTGCTTATGACTAGGGCTATGACAACAGCATATTCTTTTTATTGTTTTGACTCTCGGTATATATCCGTGTGGTTAAATACAATGACCCCACAACTCAATCTTCACTCTTCAATCCTGCAGTCCAATGCACTTCTGACAGCAATTGCTTCTGCCAAACAAAAAAGACACCCTCTCTCCCAAATACAGGCTTTTTATAGGATAAAACCGTCCAAAGTTATTTGCATACTCTTCCCATGATCTCTAGTCTATAAATAGACGCAGTGGCCATTCTCTTCTTCTTCTTTCTTCTTTCACTCTCTGAAGCGGGCGTTGCCAGTGGTAAAAGGTTTGCACGTTTTTTTTTTTTTTTTTTTTTTTTTTACTACAATCCGACACAGTTAGACATAGTTACTCAACCAAGAACCACATCACTCTATATAAAAGCATATAAGATATCAACGGATACACACTCGAGAGTCAAAACAATGAAAAGAATATGCTGTTGTCATAATCTTACTTATGACTAGAAAGGTTATTGGTTTTGAGAGTATAATTAAGATCAAACTAATATGATGCAAATAATTTGTCAAATGTGGAAGCAGTACTGTATCATAGGGCGTATTTGACTCATATATTATACTAGCAAGTTCTATTATAGTTATAACAAACCCCACTCTCTCCAATGGTTTACTTCTACTTACGCAGCTGTCATTGCTCAAAGGCAGCATGCATACCACTGATTTATCCAACATAAATCCAGTACAAATAGACTAAAGAAGCTAGAAGTAATTGAAAGAAGGAAATAGCCACAGCCAAGAGAGAATATACTGAAACCATCAGAGAACGCACTGAAGTGCAGAATTAGGAACTCATGATTTCTGAAAACTCTATGATAACATAGTAAATCAACAATGCCCTCAGCAATCTTGAAGTTGTTTACATGGCAAATGAGAAGGATAATCTGCTTGCCCATCGGTTTACCTCCAACTACTTTGGACCCAGCAAACCACTCCCTCTCAGATTTTCCTCTGCGGACAGAAACCACACTAGATGATCTGAAAATCATCTCCTCTCAGGTACATAATATCCTAAAAAACCTAGACACCTCAAATGCATGTTGACCTGATCTTATCCCTGCTGTGGTTGCTCCAGTTCTCTCTAAACTTTTCAACAAATACCTTAACGAATCTTGCTTTCCTGACTGCTGGAAAATTGCTGGCGAATTTACTGACCCATTAAATTATTGCCCCATTAGCCTTCTCCCACTTTTCGTCAAAATATTTGAGTCCATAATAAAACAAGCTTTAGTCCACCACCTCACAGGTGCTAAACTTCTGTCCGACCAACAGTATGGGTTTAGGCAAGCCCTTTCTACTGCAGATATCCTAACTGTAATCTTTAAACGTATATACCATGCATTAGATATAGCGAGGGAGGCTAGGGCAGTAGTACTAGACATATCTAAGGTCTTTGACAGGGTATGACACGATGGTCTTCTCATGAAAATCAAATTCTATTGTATTACTGGATGAGTACTTAACATAATTAAATCCTTCTTAAATAAGAGAAGAATCCAGGTTGTCATCGATGATCGTATGTCAAAACAATATAATATAAATGTGGATGTACCTCAGAGGTCGATCTTTGGACCTTTATTATTCCTGATATTCATAAATAACCTCCCTGATAAAATTGTCTCTGAGATGGGTATATTTGCTGATGACACCACCCCCTATAACAGACATGAGGGGAAAAACAAAGGAACATGTATCCAAAGCAAGGGCAGAAACATTAGAGGAAGACCTCCAATCTGTAGTGGAATGGGGACAAAAACGGATGGTCACATCCAATGCTTCCTAGACTAATTTTCTTTTCTTTTAATAACTGCAAAAAACCATGCTCAACCACTAATAGCTATGGCTAAAGATACATTCCCTGAAAGTACTTAGTTCAAACTCCTTGGCTTAACATTCATGGGGAACATGAGTTGGAACAAATACATTGAGGGCATTGCTAAGGCTGCTGCAAAGAAGGTGGGCTCTCTCTACCGTGCTAGAAAGTTACTTATGTCTGAAAGTATCCCGTACCTCTATAAGGCTACCATTCGCCCATGTATGAAGTATTGTTGCCACATTTGGACTGGTGCATCTGCTACTAGTCTCTCCCTCTAAGACAGAGTTCAAAAAAGAGTCGCCAACCTAACTATCCTGCACTATCAGCTAGGCTTCAGCTACTGTCCCATTAATGAAATGTTGCATTCTTCTGCCTGCTTTACGAGTATTTTAATGGTGGATACTCCGACAAACTACAAACCCTTGTGCCCCACAGAAATATAAACAAACCCAACAAGTAGCAAAAATCCCACCACTACATAGTAGAAATCCCACTACATAGTAGAAATCCCACTACATAGTAGAAATCCCACTACATAGTAGAAATTCCTAGTAAGAAAGCATTGTATTCTATTAGTTTCTTCCCTAGGACTGCTAGTCT
Source organism: Euprymna scolopes (assembly GCF_053919585.1). Taxonomy (NCBI): domain Eukaryota; kingdom Metazoa; phylum Mollusca; class Cephalopoda; order Sepiida; family Sepiolidae; genus Euprymna; species Euprymna scolopes. Next base: position 74,278,141 of record NC_136502.1, read on the forward strand.
CTGGAATTCCCTTCCAAGTCCATGCTTCCCTGACTATACTGACATGCAAAAGTTCAAGTATAATGTAAATAGACATCTTGCTGCTCAACTCCCTACATAGTACCCCTAAAAATTATGTCCCAGATACATGAAAGTGACACCGTGCCTTGTTTGGGGTGAAAATGCAATAATAAAAAAACATATGCATAGATATTATATTTTAATTCATACAGAAACAGAAACATGTGCATGCAAATATGTTTTTTTTCTAAACAATTCACTTCTTGCAAGTAAAAAAAAATACTCCAGCTGAGATCAAAACCAAAACCTAAAGACAGTGAGTTGAGTACGATAACCATTAAGCTAGCTTGCCACGACTTTAAAAAGTGTTTTCACGCCTACTTATTCTGAACATAAGGAATCTATCACATAAACGATTCACGCATGCATAAAACAGTTGACAAACAAATAAAAATCTGATGATCCCACATACCAATTTTTCAATTTTGACCTCTTAGCAACCTTTTTCCGGATGAAAATGGATTAAAAAGTTTTCTACACGTCTGAATATCGTATATACCAAATTTAAAGTCTGTAGATCAAAAATTTGTTGAGTATATAGGTTGGGAATTGCCCTTACACACACATTCTCACTTTTATAGATATATAAATTATCTTATAACAATCTTCTAGTTGTATGAAAGCCAGATACGTCCTGGAGTGCTGTCACCATATCTGAGCGGGAGCTGTTTGGAGCACCCTATCCTGCCCTGATAAAGTTCAAAACTGGCTTCCAAACCTAGTAGGGGATGCCCTTTTATTTTCTTTGCAACCTCTTTTCCACAGAAGAGACGTTGCGAGCATGTCTCTGCTCTATCGTTATTTTCATGGCAAGTGCTCGACTGAGTTCCAATCTATAGTCCCCCCCCTTGCCAAAGTTTCACAAAAACACACTCGTCTTGCTGCAACACTATCAACAGTTTCTCCCACTCACTATCTGTACCTAACTCTAAATGTAAATTTCATAAACAAACCTTTTCCCTAGAATTGCTCGCCTGTGGAACTCTGTCCCGCTGGCATACTTTCCAGCCAAATACAATATGTTCATCTTCAAGTCCAATGTAAACAAGTTTTTGTTGAGCCGACCCCCCCCCCCAAATAATCCATTTCTACCCCATTTCCACCAATAATTATTCATACACTGTTTCAGTAACTGCCATACACTCATTAACCCTTATCCCCGAATGGCTTTCGAACCTTGATAAGTGGTGACTCCCATGTAATATATATATATGCATTTGAAGCATATGGCAGTTTTGTCGACAGACAGAGTCTCTTATAAAGATGTTTGGAGCATATAAGATAAAATGCGTCCATTCAATTGGTTCATTTAGCAATGAAAATGCTATTTCAAATTGAAGCATCTAAAAAAAATCTTACCATCCCAACAATTTTTTTAGCCATAATCATTTTCATACAGAAAAATATCTCCAATCCCAAAACGTTTCCGATTCGTGGCGATATTCAATGAAATCAAAACAGAAACAGTGGCAAGGGAATACCGTTGTTTTGAGATTTGTACCTTTTTTTTTACTAGTCATCAATTGCTTAGAGAAGTTTCCCTGAGAAATTAATTCTATAGAAGATTCTTCCACTTACAAAGGCACTGGCCATTGTTAACTCGGCATATCTAGAAGGAGAAAGGTTCAGAAGATAATCTGAAAATACACATAGCAATTCATAAACATGGTTAATGCTTCCAAAAAACAAAAACGCATAAAAGTAAGATATAAGTATACTGCGTTGTTTCTTTACATAAATTAAATGTGCTGAAATCCTCACTCCTTTATATCAATATGTTGAACAAAATCTGGTCGTCTACTTTAAGCATCAGCTTAAAGTGAAGATTAGATTGCATGGAGTTCAGTGAATGTATGATACTATGTGCATCTTTCGATGAGTTGGGTATAAGTTCGTGTTCCCTGCATAGGTATGGCACATATGGTTCTGGGTTCTCAAATTAATGACCCTTAACTAGTGGAATAATGAGTCTCAATCCTGTTCTGTCAAAAGCTGCCCACTGTCGCCATTTATTTTTTCTCTCGGTCACCCTTAAACTAGTTAATTATATTTTGGAGAACACTATCAATTTCCATATTCCACTCTAATCTGTTTTACTTTTGACATTACACTTAGCCCCTCTCACAGATAGAGATGGGCATGTTTGCTTCCTGGAAACAGTCGACGACCTAACATTTAGTAGTATTATAGTCTTGTGGCTCGTAGAAGCAAGGTGGATCACTATGTTAGACCAAAAATTTCGATACATCAAAAAATTCGATACACTACTGCTAATTTTAAAATAAAAAAAACTTTAAAATAATTTTATTAAGTTACAAACATACAGATCGGTCGAAAATTAAATTTTAATGCGCTAAGTGGCAGTTATTAGTTTTATTTTGTTTAAATTTGTCAGCTGCGAAATATACAGCATAAAAGACAAAATTCAAGAAATTCTTGTCGGCCATATTTTACCCATTTTTTTTACAAGCCTTTGAAGCAAATTCATAAATGAGAAACACTTAAAGATAAGTTTAAAAACTGAAAAGCTATGCATATCTATAAAAAAATTAATTTTCTTGCGTTTGGTAAAATAATTTGTTGTATATTTGTTTTTTGTTTTTTTAGCAATTTTTGTGTTAACTATAATGCGCTTTTGCCAAACTTTCAATAATCAAGACCGGTTTATTTGCTTAAAATTTGATGAAATAATATGAAAATTAAAAAGAGAAACAAACATGGCTACAATTCTATAAAATAAATAAATTTGTAAAATAAAATATTTTTCCAGTATTTTAGATCCAAACATCAGAATTAATTAAATGACACAGTTTTATTGTTCATAAATAGTAAAGTGCTTTCTTATTGTCAAAGATGTCTGCTATAAATATTCTTGAAAGATGTCATTTCAATTTTAAATCAACTAGAAATTTTATTATTTAAATATTTCAGACAAGAATTTAATAGCATGGAATCGGTTCAATTTGTGGATGAATATTTGGTTATATTTTAGTTTTATTAGGTTTTGGAATTTTTGAGATGAGACTTGATAATTTTTATTCTTTAGATTATTCAGAATACTGCTGCATATGTATTTGTGGCGCAACAGATGAAAGCGTTAGCTAGCAATCAATTCTTAATTAGTCTTCTGGAGGTCACTTCTGTCTGGCTGAGAGAACGAGAACAATTTATACCGATGGATTAAATAATGAGTTCAGTTGGGAGTTACCAAGTTCAACATGAAAATTCCTTAATTCGAAGAGATGTATTTGAGGAAAGTCAGAGGTTACATCGGCTGAAACGTTCTGAAAATAACAACAATGGTGAGAATAGTAGTCCAGATAATCCAAATAATCCAATCCTCATCTAAAAAAAATCTGCAACAAGTGCTGATAATTACTACAAGTCGAGAGATGCAAACCTCGTCACAAAGTCATCTTTGTCTTCGTAGGCTGGTATCTTACCTCCAACCTATCAGAAAATTAACCCTGGAAGTGAGTGAAATTCAGGGTACAAATGCCAAATCAGCGTTAAACAGTCAGAGAGTATTTGCACTCACGTTAACTTGACTGCTTATTCTTAATTCCTTAAAGAGGGTTCAACTTTTTTTTTAACGATAACATTTGTTGATTGCATTTTATTTTGTTTTACATTATAGCAAAAAGATTTGTATGTGAATCAGAAAGTTACCATTTTCTTTTTTATTTGTTTCCTTCAAGTGTTGGCATTGGTTTAGCTGATTCATTTACAGAGTCAGGTATTGACCAGAGGAACCAAAAATGCATTACCGCAATTCCGTGGTTATTAAATACTCAAGAATTTTTCGTTTATTCAAAGATATGATTATTATATTGGTATATACACCCCCTATTAGCGTTGCAGTATTAAAAAATATAACACACTTCCTTCTTAAAATATATAATTAGATGAGTTTTCTTAAATGCACATGTATAGACATATATAAATATGAACACACACACGCACACACACACATACACACAAATACATACAAATACAATAACACACAAATATGCATACACAAACATACATATCACATAAGTATGTACAAACACATAAAACCACAAATACAAACACCAAATTATATCGACACATATAAATAAATGCATGCGCAAACATGCATATACTGAAATACACACACCGATGCATGCAAATACATGTGCAAACATACCAAATACAAATACAAAGAAAACACATACATACAAATATATAAAATCACATAAAAAACAAGCAGAAACACACAAAGACGAAATCATGCATTAACAAAAACATATATATGCGAAGAAACAAAAACACTTCTTAAAACACACACAAATATACACATATAAGGATATACACAAACTGATGTAGTGAATATGTGTACATCCGGGTTCCTTCTGACAGGAACCTGATTGGCTGGTTAAACCATAAATGTTGACTAGTAGAATCGACTGGAAGAGATCTTGAAAAATAACCGAAAGCCTCACATGAAGGAAAACCAGCCCCGACCACGAAACTCGTTTTGTCAGGCAACTTACTAGATTATTACACAAGTTATGTAGCTAAGACCACTCGGATACTTGAAACAAATATATCCCTTTCACGGGACATATAAAAAATATGCAAACGCACATACATAATGAAATACACATACACTATTAAACTTGGAAAACAAGCACATACATTCACAAAAATTATAAATACAAATTAACAAATACGCACGTACATACACATGCTCAAATATATGTAACAGAGTGCGGACGTGTGTATGTGAGGTGACATCACAGAAAGGAAGAAGGAAAGAAAAAGATTATAGAAAAGAAAAACGTGGACTCTAGAGAAGACAGAGATAGACTTGTTACACACATCGGCCGACAGCAGCAGGAAGAGACTTGTTGTAAACATGGTCAGACAAAGGCTGAATACCAGATGTTCAACATGTTCAACATGTTAAGCAGATTGGAGTACGAGAAAAGTTTTGAACAAGAGGCAAGGCGTTATTTTGGGAAGAACCTGTAAATAAATACCTGTTGTTTCACTGAAAAAAAATTGAGTCGAATTTTTTGACATGAAACGAGAACATTACATAGCTACAAATTTGACAGAAATAAACAGACATTCTTATTATCATTAATAACAAATTTTGCTGTTAGAGGGTTCTGATCGAACTAGGTAAAATGATATCGGTTATTTTTCCGTTCTGATTAATTGGACAATCATTTAGTTAACAGTAAAAAGTGGAATCCCGAGGTTTGCATGGATTTGAGATTAACTACCTTCATATTAACCTATAATATGGTTTCTCGAGAATTACAATGCTTCTTTGTCCCATATCATACTTAAATGGTGATATATGAAAGATATATTAATATATAAAAGATAAAAGTTTAAATTACTATAAAATATTGATTTGTATTATTTGCTTCTATCAGACCACAGTTCTCATGTTGAATGTCATTTTCACAACGTTTCGGTCGATGTAGCCTCCAACCTTCTTCAGGTGTATCTTGTCGAACTCAGAAATGTTTCTGTCGAACTCAGGAATTTGTACAGAATTTCGAACAGAACCGTTTATTTACTTCACGGGGTAGCATGCTCTTGTTCCATTAACCATGACTGAGTAGAGGTTCTAAGTAATTTGCACTTGTAACCTTCAGGAGAATATCACTTTTTACAAGTGTCTATATGCCTTGTTTAGGGCGAAAAAGAGTTAAACAAAAAAAGATTAGCAAAATTTCGTTTGTGAGAAGAAGGCTGTAGAGTAGAAATTGATTTTAAAGTCGGTTTTTCTCTCTGTCTGCTCTGAGTGGTATCTCCTTAGATGTGGCAATAGTACTCACTCCATCTTATTTACTTCTGTCATATTTGTGTACACACACGGACAATAATGTAAACACAACATACAAAAATAACACATACATACATACATACACACATACATACATAATACATACACACACATACATACATAGATACATACATACATACACACGCACATACTCACAAAAACAAAGATAAAAATGATTAATAAAGAGTTAAATTCCAGAAAATATTTGTTATATTTTTATCATATTGCAATGAACAATTTTTTAAAATGAAGAATACTAATACAGTAGAACCCCGGGATACGGCATTGAAAATTAGTAACAAAATACAGTACAGTATATAATACACATGTATATCATAAAATAACATTGTAAATAACACCGTAAAGCGGGGCAAATACCATAACTAGGGGCCGGAAAAACATCATTTTCCCCATCGTAACCTGGATAAACCGTATCCTACGGCCACCATATTCTGTGATTCTACTGTATTTGAACAAATGTCTCATTAATATTTACACAACTACTACTACTACTACTACTACTACTACTACTACTACTACTACTACTACTACTACTAATAATAATAATAATAATAATAATAATAATAATATTTTGCACAAAGTTTTGGGGGTGATATTTGGAGTGTTAAAAAAGATGTGATGAAAGTTAAAAAATAATGTAGGAAAATTCCAAATTAGAACGCTCCCGGACCAAATGGTGGTCAGGGGTATTCGAAAAAAATCCTTACCATAAGCATAAAAGGGTTGCCTCTCAAATTGATGGAATTTTGACAGGAGATGCAATTACTGAACGGATGAAGGATACATCAAAAGGCACTGCGAACAATAACTATCAGTCTATCACCTAACAGACATTTCAGCAGATGAGATTTAGCAAAATTTGAAACAACAAAAGATCTTACCTGAGAAGAAAATGCGATGTAGACGAAGTAATAGAGAGACCAAAGATAAATTGCTTAATGATAGGACAAGACTTTGGGATTGTAAGACTCACAAATCTATGCATGTCATGGTTAGATTACCGCAAAGCATATGATCTGGTTCCACATCATAGCTGGACAAAGGAATGTATGGAAATATTTGGAATTGAGGTGAATGTGCGAGATTTCTTGGAAAGAAATATGAAACAATGGAATGTGTCATTAGCATCAAACGGGGAAATTCTTGGGGAAATTCATATGAAGAAAGAGATTTTTCAGAGGGACAGCTTGTTACCATTGTTGTTTGTTTTCAGTATCGTACTCTTATCATTCATATTATGAAAGGTAAATGTGTGTTATGAGTGGAGAAAGAAGGAGTACTGAGTAAGCCATTTATTATTCACTAGCCTGGGTGCCCGGCGTTGCCCGGGTGTTTGGAGGTGTGTGTTGAGCAAAAAAATTTTAAAAAAAGTGGTAGTACACAGGTGGTTCGAACCCGTGACACAAAGGCGGAAAAGAAAGTAAAAAAAAACTGACATCTTACTGCTACTCCATGACGCGACCGAAAGTTTGGAACGTTAAAATTAAGCAAAGTCAATCCAACCGATATGATGACTTGCAAAAATGGCTTGCAAAAAATCGACCCCTCCTTGTGAAAAACTGCCCAGTTGAGGGTGAAGAAATTAATGTTTTTGGCCGATTTTTCGATAGTTGTCGCCCAAGGCGTCACGCTTCAAAATGATACTGATCTCGTGAGAATCCGCCGCCTCTGTCAAAAATTTTAGACATACATACATACATACATACATACATACATACATACATACATGATGATAATTGCAACGTCTTGTCAGACGAGTGCCACTCTCTCAGACACTTAAAGTCCATGAGCCCAAAAATGACTTCCATCGCCACAGGACTATTTTAATAGACAAATGCCTGAGGGAGTATCTGTACACAGATGATGTTACAGACTCTTAGCTTTGTGCGACAGCTAAGTCTCTCTCTCGGTTCAAAATGTTGAGATCCAGCAACAAGCAATAGCAAGATAGCCAGCAACAAGTTAAACTGCAAACCAGGGTAATGCGGGTACTGGTCTCCTGCTTTCTGTTTTTTTAAATTAGAGATTTGCTTCTCCTAGAAAGGTTACCTTCACCACGGCTTACGGGAGCCCTCTCCACCCACATACACACATACATACACACAAACACACACGATGCTAGTTGGCCGTTGACCCCGATAAAGGGTTCATTCTCCCTTTGGAAGGTCTTGTTTTTAATCCTTCAGAGAGACTAGCCACCCTCCTCACCAAACAAGTCTGGTGGGGGTACCAGTTTAGCCACCGGTGACCTGACCATGAGGCAGGTAGTACTGGGTTACATAGTACTAGTAGCATATAACATGACCTGACATACATACATACATACATACATACATACATACATACATACATACAGTTAAAAAGACAGGTGAGATTTATATTATAGATGGATGACTTAAAGTTATATGTTAAAAATGGAGATCAACTAAGTATGTTTGTGAGGACTGTTCACATGTTCAGTAATGACATAAGTATGGAATTTGACATGAAGAAGTGTGGTGCTCTGAAATTGAAAAGGAGAAAAAATGTTGAAAGTAAAGGAATTAAAACTTTTGAATGGGGAAATCATAAAAGAGGTTGGAGAAGAAGGATACACCTATTTAGGAATTGTGGAATTAGATTAAATAAAAGCTGAAATAGAAAAAAATAATAAGAAGAAAATACAAAAGGAGACTACGGTTGGTTCTTAGTTGATAATTGAATAGGAAAAACAAAATATCAACAGTAAACACATGGGCAGTAACTATGTTTGGGTATGGGGTAGGTGCTATTCAATGGAAAGGAAACGAGCTGAAAGATAAGGATAGGAAGACAATGAAAACAATGACAATGAAAACAATGTCAATAAGTGATATGTGAAAAGAAAAGAGGAAGGACGAGAACTAATAGGTGAATAACGATGCATAAAAGAAGAAAATAGTCTAAAAGTTTACATTTCCAACTGAAAAATTGCAAGCAAGTGAACTGGTAAGGAGCAAAGAATTTAAAGCAAGATATGAACAAAAAAACGAAAGGGAAATGGACTGAAAAGAAAATGCATGGTCAATTCAGTAGGGATCCACTAGAAAAACCTGGCAATAGTTGTCAAGTATGATTTGAAGGTCAGGACAGAATCCTTAATACGTGTTGCACAGAAGCAATCACTCAGGACAAATTATGTGAAGTATCACATTGATAAAACGACTGAAAGTTCCTTGTGTTGACTATGTAGATAGAAAGATGAGAATGTGCAACACATCGTTAGTAGTTGTAGGAAATTAGCTCGAAAGGAATACAAGAGGTGTCATGACAATATTGTGAGAAAGGTCCATTGGGATGTATGCAAGAAAAGAGGGTTGAAATGCAATGGAAACTGGCATGAGCATGTTCCAGAAGGGATGGTGGAAAGTGATAATGTGAAATAATTGAGGAATATGAATATTTAATGTGACAATTTGATTGAAGCAAGGAGACCAGATTTAATCTTGTTAGCAAAAAAAAAAAAAAAAAAAAGGAACACAAGGCAATAATGATTGATATAGCAATGCCAGCTGATGTGAATGTGGAGGTAAAAGAAAAGGAGAAGGTTAAAAAGTACCAAGATTTAAAAAGGGAGATAAAAGATTGTGGAAGTTGAAGAAAATAGAAGTTGTGATGAGAGTCCTGGAGAGAGTAACAAAAGGATCTCACAAGTATATTGAGAAAATTGAGATCCATTGCAATGTTGGAGTGCTTTAGAAGATTGCCTTGTTGGGAACCACCAAAATCTCATGGAAAGTACTGGAGGCCTGAAACAAGAAGATGCTGATAATCTATAATCATTTGTCATGATCTACCTAGCAGCATAAAATCGGCAATAACAACAGCCGGACGCAAAGTGTGACGATGACAATGACGACGATGACAACGATGACGACGACAACAGCAACAACAACAAGAAGAAACTAATGTAAAACCTGTGGTTATCTTCTCTTGTCATCTCACCAGATTCTAATCTTGATGGTTCAGAGAATGGCAGTTGCATTGTATAAGCGTTTGGTCGCTATATATAAGGACTTCAGCAATCATCTGGGGAAGGTACAGTGAATCATCACGTTTAATGTAAAGTTATAGTTTTAGCTCCACTCAGTAATTCGGGCCTTAGAAGTTGCCAACGAAGTAACAAACAAGTATAAAATGTGTTTGTCAAAAACTTGAGTCATTGTAAATGAAAGGAGGAGGGGCAGACAACGGGTATATCAGAATTTGGATTATTCGGACCTCTTTTCTTCTTTTTAAAATTTGGTTCATCTCAAACAAGTCATTACTATAGAATTTTCGTGAAAAGACAAATACCTCCATGGTTGCTTTGATTCATTCGTTGACCTTATTTGCACACAGTCCATTGATAATATCTCGTTATTTTCAGTAATGGGATTTCGGTTTAGGGTTAGCAATTATCACAAACTGATCAGTGTTTCCGATTAGGCTATGGGCATCCCTCACACAAGCCTCCTGTTTTCATCTTGAATGTTATTCTCACAACTTTTCGGCCGATGTAACATTCGGTCTTTTCAAATGTGTCTTTACGTTGAACTCAGGAATCTATACAGTATTATAAATGGAACATTTTATTTAATCCACAGAAAATAGCTCTTCTCATTCTGTCAAACCTGACTGACTAAAAATCTTAAATATTAAGTTTTTACAAAAATAATGGCCGCCTAAAATGTGTTTTGAAAAGTCATTTTCACACAAAATTTGTAGTTTATTTTAGGGTTATATACTAATTAACATTTTAAATTTATTTATTTTCAGGTAAAATATTTTTGGAAGCATACAGGACCTTCAATAATGAATAATCCAAAACGTAACCTTCGCCTACTTATGTTGCATGAGTTCAAACTTGGGCTAATATCAACAGAGCATGGGGAGAGGGGTCCAAAGTGATTAGACAGTACGAAGGTGGTTCCAAAAATTCTGTAGTGGAGACATGGGTCTTGAAGATAAAGAAGGTAGAGGGCGAGCATGCAGTCTTGACAACAAACAATTGCAAGCAGTTGTTGAGCAAAATCCTCATCAAAGTGTCAGAGAAATGTCTCAGACATTTGGTGTCAGCACTGTAACAGTTTCACTCCATTTACAGAGCATTAGAAAGGTGAAAAACTCGATAAATGGATCTCTCATGAGCTCAATGAAAACTTAGAAGATTTGAAGTCTGCTCAATGCTTTGTGTGCATAACAGCAATGATCACTTTCTTGGCCGAATTGTCACTTGTGATGAAAAGTGGATCCTTTATGATAATCACAAACGATCTGGTCAATGGTTTGATTATGATGAGTCTCCCAAAGCCAAAGTTGCATCAGCAAAAGATTATGATCACAGTTTGGTGGTCTGTAATCAGTGTTATCCCCTACAACTTTTTGGGAACCAATCAGAGTATTACAGTAGATATTTATTGTAATCAACTTGCTGAAATGCATGTTTCCTTGCAAAAGAAATGCCTGCCTTGGTGAATCGACGGGGTCCAATTCTGCTCCATGATAACGCACAGCCACACATTACAAGATTCACTCTGCAGAAACCCACAGACTTGGGATACGAGACCTTACCACATCCTCCATATTCTCCAGACTTTTCGCCTACTGATTATCATTTTTAAAGCAATTAAGCTCATTTTTAAATGGTAAAACGTTTTGGTTCACAGAAGTTGTGGAATCAGCTATCAAAAATTTTGTTGCATCACAGCCAATACCTTTTTATCCACGAAGAATAAATAATCTTGTAGATCGATGGCAGAGATGCATAGCTGTGTTCGTCTTTTGATTAATTTTATTATTTCTACTGTTCATTTTTCAAGAATAAATGTTTGTTTCTGAAATCGGCCATTATTTTTGTAACAACGTAATAATTCATAATAGTATTCGTAATATTGCCCATGCTGAGGATTGAACCTGCAACCCCCAGAAGACGGTCACTTAGAATTGATTATTACAAGCTAGAACCCCATATGAAAAATATTTAATTGATTAACCTATTAGACATTCATGACTGAAATTTAGTGGAAAAGTCAAGCATAGACTGGAGTTTATGGCTGGATTGCAGAAAAGATTGTAAATGGTATTAACGATTCCATGGGTGACATTCTGTATTAACATTTTTTGAAGAAATAATTAAAGAGAAAAATTGGTCCTTTTCTCCAAACCAACGACTGATTTTCTTATTTTATTTCAACAAAAAATATAACTTACAAGTTTTTTTAAGAAAAAAATAATCATAAAATCCGTTCATTACCTTAAGTATGAAGCTCGAATCGGTTTTCATTTTTTGGAAAGGGAGGAAGGTCGATGGTCATCCAATTTTTTCAAAAACTGTTAGACACCAAAATACCATATATGGCTTACTCTTATTTAAATGAATGATTTTTAATTTGTTTTAAAATTTACCAAAAAATTAATCACGGTGAGTGAAATAACATTTACAGATAGTAAAAAAAATTGATCACAAAAAGTACTTTAATAAAATGAAAAGATTATAAATCAGATGGAGTTATTTTAAATTAATTTGCATGAAATATGTACCTAGCAGCCTATCACAATATAAGAAATGCAAAATAATCATTAAAAGTGCTAAAAATTGCATAAAAATTTTAGGAATTCTCTGATTTTTGTTTAATAGAACAAAATAAACAAATTGGATTATTTACAACTATCCAACTAGTGTCTTGGCGTTGCCCGGGCAAGTAAATTAGCTCAAGAAATTCCATGCCAAGCTTGAACGATCCAGTATGAACACAGACTTCATAATGTTAACAGCAGATCCTAGAATTTTCTATCATTTTTTATCACTGTTACATAATATTACTTATAAATAAATAAATAAAAGCATTACCCCCCCCCAACATACACACACAACGTCCACCATATCTTTATGTAGCTAGAATGAAAGTCTGCCAGCTTCCCATTTCCAATATGACCTTAAGAGGAGTAGGTCGCTGTTTCCAGACTCTTAAGCTAAGGTTAAAAAATGTTTCTATTTACCTATTGAACCTAATTTGTACTATTTACCGCTAACTGTTTTCTTATTACAGTTTTGACTTAAAACCTCGTAACTAAATTTTACCTATCTTGTCTTGCTTTTTTTTTGGTTCTGAAATCTTTGTCAAATATGCTATTAACCAAAATTGTCTTCTTACATGTAAAACGGAAAGAAAAGAAAAAGTCACCTATGAAAACGAGAACCTCCCAAATGAAAACCTTGAATAATTATCTAAACTCAAATGTAAATTAATATTAAGCCGACTTCACAACTTGATAAAAGTTCATTATTGGATTTTAATTATGAGGTGAAGCTCGAATGATTCAAACTGGAGATAGATAACGCTAAAAACATCCCCCCCCCATTAATATGGGAGAGGAGATTATCTTCAAAAGCGTCCTGAATTGATAATTGAGCACCGGACTTATACTAAGTAGATATTAATAAGTCCCTTGTACCCATTCCCCCCTTTTTTTTAATGGAGAGGAGATAATACAGTGGATGTGTTATCGGCAGCTCCAGTAACTCTCGCTTCTCCTTTTTTGACCCTCAGTCCTCATTCAAATTTTTCTGACAAAGGGTGAAGAAAAAGCTGCTTTAAAGGTCGGTAGTACTTGGTGAACAGTAGTCTGAGAAGTCGGAAATTTTTCTGTCTCTATGTCTATCCTTGTGACCTTGTCACTAGTAAGGGTGATGGAGGTAAACGTTTCGTCTGGGCTGACATTATCCGCCTGATAGTCAGGGACCCGAACCTTGGATTAACCACTAAGGAGGCTGTCCTATCAGCAGGCACAAAGTACTGGGACTGCTGTATTGCCATTTGGTGAATGGATTCTGGACCATGCAGTAGTCTCTGGTGGGGCCTCTCGATGCCATACTAGTAGGTAATTGTTATGGCTTTACCTTTTCATGTGCTACAAAAAATAAAAAATAAAAATAAATTTCCTGTCTTTTTCTCTCTTACTTTCCCTCTCTATCCTGCTCTAACCAAGTATGCCGACCTATTCCACAAATCCCAAAACCTCAAGATGAAACATCTCCAGAAAAAAACTTGAATAAACCTAGAACCCCATCTTCCAACGTAGACCCCTACTACCATGTCTCCTTCTCCAATATCAGGGGTCTACATTCCAACCTTCCAGAGGTTGAAACCCAATTACAGGAGACGAAACCGGACATATTCTTTCTAAGCTAAACTGGAATAGGGCCGACCACTTCCCTAGATGAGTTCATAATTAACGGATACTCTAACTTAACATCTAAATCTGACCCCCAAGATCGCCATGGGCATGGAATATGTGCCTACATTAAAGATGACTTCCCATGTGGCAGGGATATCTCTAGAGAAGATCCTAATTTACTTTATATGTGCTTCTGGGTTGCACTTGCTTACACCACTGCATTTATATTTGCCCTCTATTGCCCCCATAACAGCGGAGTTACTATCTTTAAGAGCATATCTGAGAAAATAGACCACATCCTGTCTGCACATCCCTCGGCTAACATCCACATCTGTGGTAACTTCAACATCCATGACGTGGAATAGCTGACCCACTCAAATAAGATAGACGATGAGGGGAGATTCTGTCATGATTTTGCCATTACTTATGACCTCACTCAGATTGTTCGTGAGCCCACCCGTGTGCCCGATAATACAGGTCAATATGCAAGCCTCCTAGACCTTTTTCTCTCAACTTCCCCTGAGCTATGTTTATTGTCTATTCTTTCTCCTCCGACCACGATAAGATAAAAATGAAATGTAATAAGTCCCCAGACGTATCCCTCCATCGTACTGTATACCGATACTCCATGGCTGACTGGGATAGCTTCCGTACATTTATATCTGATCTACCTCTGCATTCCATGTTTAAAAAAGATGTGTCCTCTATAGTATCAGACCTCACTGAATGGTTAATTTAGGCATAGACCGATTTATACCATCTAAAAAATTCCAACAAAAACCTACCAGCCAGCCAGCCATGGTTCTCCCCAGAATGTGCTGCTTCCATCGCGCACAGAAATCACTTTTTCCATAGCTACCAACGTAATAGATGTACTGAGACTAAAGCTGCTTTCAGGAACGCCAGCAACCACTGTAAAAGAGTAATAAAAAATGCAAGAGAGCTATATGCCCAGTCTGTTAAATCCAAAGTAGCTGATCAGAGGCTTGGTTCCCTCCAGTTTTGGCAAATAACAAATAGGATCCTGAACAGAAGTGTGCATTCTGTCCCAACTATTATCAATGGACCAGAGGTCATCTCGTCAGCTTCAAACTATTTGCAAAGAACTTTGCAGCTAATTCTACCCTATGTGACGAAGGCCATCAACTCCCCATATTTCCGCCTATGACACAGAACATGCAAGGTAACATACAAATATCTGTGCATGAGGTCGCCAAGCTAATCAAGAACCTTGATTCCAGTAAAGCAACTGGCCCTGACGGCATCCCAATTATAGTGTTAAAAAAGCTTCAACCAGAACTTGCTCCCATACTTACGAAACTGTTTAAGCGTTGCCTTAAGGAGAAGTGCTTTCCAACACCCTGGAAAACCTCATCAGTATGCCCTGTATTTAAGAATTCAGGTGATAAGTCATCTCCCTCTCAGTACAGATCAATAAGTCTCCTGTGTGTCATGAGTAAGTTGCTGGAATCCATATTAAATAGAGAAATAGTCAACCACCTCAGCAGAAATAACCTTCTTAGTGGCACGCAATATGGTTTCCATTCTGCAAGATCTACCGCAGATGTGCTACCGGTTATATCTCATAGGATTAGTGAATCTCTCGACAAAGGCTTCCTTTCTAGGATAATTGCTCTTGACATATCAAAGGCCTTCAACAAGGTATGGCATAAAGGCCTACATCACAAGATTTCCAGATACGGTATAACTGGAAATGTTCTCTCTATCATTAAATCATTTCTCTCTGATAGGCTCATAAGAGTAGTGGTTGATGGACAAAAATCAGAGGCCTGCAGTATTAATGCTGGAGGCCCTTAAGGGTCCATCCTGGGCCCATCTCTCTTCCTGATCTACATCAATGATCTCCCTAAACATATACTTAAATCATTCGTTGACATCTATGCTGATGACACGAGGATCTACGGCAACACATCAAAGGCTGTAAATGACAAAGCTCTCTCTGATTCTTTCTCCTCTGATCTCGAGCGCATGGTTCAGTGAGGGAAGACATGGCTGGTTACCTTTAATGCAACTAAAACTAAACTCCTATCCTTACATCATAAACGCTCTGATCCCCATCTGGCATCAATTGAAATGGATGGCTCTCGTCTAAGAGAAGCCCCATGTTTTAACAAGCTTCTGGGCTTGACCTTCACTCCTGATCTAAAATGGAACACGTACATCAAGTCTGTTGCCAAGGTCGCTGGAAAGGTGGTGGGATCCTTCTACCACTCCAGAAGATATCTCACTACTAATGCAATTCTATATCTATATAAAAGCCAAGTACGTCCAAAGATGGAATACTCCTGCCATATCTGGGCAAGAACTGCTAAAAACAACCTATCCTGCCTTGACAGAGTCCAAAATAAACTTTGTGTCTTAGTGGGGGATGCCCTTTTCTCTTTCCTGCAACCTCTCTCCCACAGAAGAGACGTTGCAAGCCTATCTTTGTTTTATCGTTATTTCCATGGCAGGTGCTCGTCTGAATTCCAATCTCTGGTCCCCCCTTTATGAAAAACACCCGTCTAGCTGAATCCACTGTCAAAAACTTTCCTCACTCTTTATCTATGCCTAAATCAAAACATAGATTCCATGAACAAAGCTTCTTTCTTAGAACTGCACGCCTGTGGAACTCTGTTCCGTCTACCTGCTTCCCACCTGACTACAAACTGGATGTCTTCAAGTCCAACGTAAACAAAGTCCTGATGAACCGCCCCCTTAAGTAGACACTTTATTAAATCTCCACACTAACGTACTGTACTTACAATAACCCTTATCTCTGAGTGGCTTCCGGGCTTTGATAAGTGGTGACCACCTTGTAAAAAAAAAAATAATAATAATTATTAGTAAGAGTATTTTTATAAATATCATGGCTGTTGAGCAGTCGAAACTTGTATCCCTGTAGATAGCTATTGCGTTTATGTCACTTTGGTTATGTGTACTGATCTATGGTGGTAACTTGAACTTAAGAGGAGTAAATTTTGAGATTGTGAAAGAAGCCATAAGGGTTTTGGGGCCACTGAATCAGTATATATTATATAACATAACCTACTTCAATCGATAAACATCCTTTCATTGTCGCTACCTTCTTCATCTCTATATGAACATTATTAGATTTTTATGTTTATTTGTCATGACAGATTGAGTGTGTACGGAATTTATTATTAATTGTTTCCGTCAATAAATTACACATAATTCGACACAGTCACTTGGCTTCTCGCATAATGGCTTTTAAGCCTTGCTTTTTTGCTTAATTTACTTGATTTTCTTCCATTTTTTTCCCACTGCAACCGACTAACAAACTATCACCTGTAATTTTATTTCCTTTTCCTTATTTTCTTCTGTTTTCAATCTATTTTCCGTTTAGCTCTCTATTCTGCAGTAAAGTGTACATCTATACCAAAAACACTTGTAAACGTTTTTTTAATTTTTTTATTTCCATACTTTGTGGACCAGATGGTCAGCTTTATATATATATATATATATATATATATATATAAAGCTGAATGTCTGCGTGTGTGTCTGGTTACGAATAGGCTCCAATATGGTTTACCATTATAGAAAACTGATCACATATAATGATAGAAGATGTATCGAGACACAGGAATGGGTATGTTTGATCTGGCATAATGATGATTCATTAAAATTGTGGGGTCTGCGTACGCGCCTGGTCCAAAAAGTATGGAAAAAAAAAAAAAAAAAAAAAACGTTTACAAGTGTTTTTGATATAGATGTACATAATAATACTTTGATAAGTATGTTTTAACTTAAATAGGGATGGTATAATAAAATTATTGGGTGTTCGTTTGCGCCTGACCTCCATAGAATGAAATATGTTACAAAGTTTAACAAGTTTTTTTAATATAGATCCACAGAATATTGTGATAAGTGTTTCAGTGTGAACAGGTATGGTATAATAAATTATTGGGTTTATCTATTTTATTTTTACTTTCATCATATTTTGCTTTGATTTTAATACCCCCAAATTCGAAGCTATCTCTTTACAACCCTTCCTTTTCATAACCTATCGTACTTTCATAAATCAGAGTCCATTTTCTGTAGGCTGTTTTTGAACCCAGTCAACGACGGGTACTTTTGCTAGTATATATATATATATATATATATATATATATATATATATATATACAATGGTCTTTATAATAGTGTGGATGATTATGTACTCAAAAGGAGTTTTGCGTGGTAGCTGTGGTGAAGTGGATAACAACGTGGACTGACGACCTGCATGTTTGCCAAGTTTGAATCCAGTCAGTTCAATTACACCACTTTCACTTATGGGTGTAAGCAACCTTCATGTGGTCTCTTCTGGAAGCCAGTACTAACAGAAGAATCAAATCAATCAATTAGTCGTACCATGTTAATTCATACAAATTTACTTTTTTTTAAACTAAGTAATAATGAAATCACATCCTTAAGTCTATCTTCTATAGTCTGGGCACAAACTAATGCAAAACCATTGATGTCTGGCATCAGAGAAAAAAGAAGCCGATTCAATGTTTCTGCTCTTCTTTCGTTTCCTGCACATGAACTCGAATATAATCACTTGACTTTTCGCATCTTTTTCGTTTCTTCAACTTGCATGTAACTCAAAGATAAAGGTTAATTACACGAATAGATTGGCGGTTAAATAATGATGTATATTGTGAGAGGATTTAAAAGAATGAAGAGAATAAATAAAATTTGATTATTTATGAGGACTCTTTATGATAAACATTTATTGGCATTGGATTTAAAGATAATCATATTGTAACCCCCAGGGAAGCAGTCTTGTGGCAATGTATTCCAACGATGGAGGGTTATTGGAAAAACAGTTTTATTTTTTTTATTCACTACAGTATTTAATCAACTAAGGCTTAGAGTTCAAAATTTCCCTGCTCAGTTATTGCAAAGAGATTTGGAATTTTATGTGGTACTTGTAAGCCGTGGGTGCACAAGAAATGCAGTCGGACGAGAGAGGGTTGGGTGAGGGCCCTTAATTTTTTTTTTTATATAATGGTTTTATATAATAAAATACATATTTTAAAAGTTTACATAAAAATAGTTTTTATTTTGAATTTTAAAATTAAAAACAAATTTTAAAAGTAAAGAATAAAAGAATATATTTTGATTATAACATCTTTTATTAAAAATAAAGCCATTCCGAAAAAGGATCATTTCAAAATAAAGACTAATTTTTATGTGGAGTTTTAAAATTAAACTAGAATTTACGTAAGTATTAACCAGAAGGAATATTTTCTTTATTTACATCAGCAAGATTTCTGCTAAACAGAAAGTGGAAGTTTAAAAAAAAAACTACTTTTCTTCGATATAACACCGGCAAGAATTGGCAAGACAACAGAAAGCAGAAAGTTAAAAAAGAAACTGTCTTAGTAAAAATAACAAAATTCATAAACACTTTTCAGAATTCTTAGCCAAACATACAAATAAATAAAATAAATTCAAGTGAAAGAAAATACGATACCAGTTTTAAACCCAAAAGAAGTCTACCTTATGCAGCAATATATTCGATAAATCAGGAATTAGAAAGACGTTAACAATTTGGCTTCATTTCAAAAGTACAATATTTAAAATGGACTCCACTAACCGTTTATATTAAGAAAAATAAAAATAAAATAAGTGTCGGCGCTGACTTTTATACTTTCTCAACGATTGTATCAAATTTTTGAATATCCTTTGTCCAGTGCCGTAGACACTTTAAAAAAATTATTCGAAAGTAAAGTGTTTTCAAAATAAGATTTGTCGAACGCCTATTTACAAGTTCAAATTGAAAAGGAAAGTTCACGATAAGTACTCTATATAGGATTATATAAATTAAACTGATTCCATTTCGGATTAAAGGTGGCTCGATGTTTATTTCAGAAAACAATGGGCGCCATGTTGGTTGAACTGTATTTTGCTATGACATATTTAGAAAACATTATTTATGATAAAAATGAAAATGACATGCACCATGAACTCCATATGAAAAAGGTATTTTATTTTATATATATATATATATATATATATATATATATATATATATATATATATATATATATATATATATATATATATATATATTTAAAGGAGATTAGAACAATAGTCTAAAGAGCTGAGTGTATTTTAATGTAACAGTGAAATTACTAGTTTAATTAAAATACAGGAAATAGAAAGTGCTCGTTGTAATTTAGATATATAATAAGCTCGATAGTTAAATGTCCTAGAGCTAATTCAATATTAAGTAATGTGATTTATAATTTAAAATTTAAAAATCAAATTTTAATTAAATTAAAAATCCGTTTCATAAGAAGGAACAACAAAATCAATTATCTGTACGATCGTTTCGGAAAACAATGCTTTTTATTGTGGTATACATCAAGTTATGTAGAATAATTATATATAGTTTTTTGGTAAGCAAGGTCTCCTCATCAGCAAATTTTGGAGGGTTTTTATTGAATTTAAAAGACACCATAAATAAACCTAGGATTAAAAGTAAGGCAGATGAATCTGAAAAATTGAAATAAAAGGTCTGGATTTAAAATTTATAAGAAAATTAATATGGGTTAGAGATAGAATAAGTAGAGAAAAATATATATTTTTGAATTTACATAATAAATTTGCTTTAAAAATATATAGAGATATTTACCTTTTAATTTTTCTTTTTTTGAAATCAGGAACTGTGGTTAAAATAGTCATTTAGATGTTTGCTATAGCTTTTTATCTTATTGAATGATGAATTTTAAAAAGGGGGGGACGCTCGTGCAATAAATTGTTTCCGTTAGCATATTTTTGAATTAAAGACGCTACGGTTTATATATAGAGAATATTATTATTACATGTTTTAAGGGAAGATAATTGTCATGTTTTCTTTACTTTATTTATTATTTATTTGACGGGTGTAAGGGAGGTAATTAGTCTAACTTAATTTATTAAAAAAAAAAAATAAATAAATTAAAAAAAAATAATAATAATAATTGTAATCTATTTTTACTAATAAGTAATTTTTAATGATTTAAGGTGGTTTATATTTATTAAATTTAAACCAACGTTTATGACTACATGTCATAAGCTCCTGTCTTGAATTTAATAGTTTGGTTGTACTTTTTATATCTTCATATTTTAAAATTTTTAGGGTCTCTTTTGTACATAGTGCACAAAATTTATCTCCTGGTTTATATGATTTGCAAGTCTCAATTATTTGCCATTTTAAGTTGAAAGAAATATTGCTGTTTTTTAGTTGCCAAATATAGTTGGATAGAGTAGTTTGGTTTGACAGAGAGTTATTTTTAAAAGAATGTTTGTGCGTTGAAATTCTATGTTTTATTAGGCCAGATGTGGAACCAAAATATATTACCTCTTGCTTGTTGTGATTATTTTCCGTTAGGTCTGTTGTTGGATTATTATATGGTGGGTTGATTAGTAATTGATCGGTAGATTGGTTTAAGTTGGTGTTATTATTTAATCTGGTAGTTGAGTTATGGCTGTTAATAGGTTCATGTAGATTTGGAGTTTTTGATACTGTGCAGCTATAGATAACATTTTTAATTTTACATGAGCCTTGTAGGGGACATTTATTTTTTCTTCTACAGTTACAGTCCGATGTATTTTGTATAGTTGTATTTTGTAGTTTATTAATTTTCTTATTATTAGAGCTAATTATTTTCTGATGAAGGTTAGGCATAGTAGAGTAAGAGACTTTAATTGTGTTCTTATTGAAAATTTTATTATATCTATGGGGGCTTTAAAGTTCTTATCTAATATTTTAAAAAATTATCTGGCTATGTTTATTTCTAGGTTTATATATATATATATATATATATATATATATATATATATATATATATATATATATATATATATATATATATAATTTAATTTTAAACTAAGTGTAAACAAGTGTGAATATTATATGTGAAAAATGAAATACTTGGCTCAAATTATAGTTTCAAAAAGACAATGTAACCATTTGATGCATAATTTTTTTTACAGAAGTGCTATGTACTTTAACCTCTTGAACCACATGCCTTCAAGTTGAGCTGACTTTCTGAAAATGTCCGTAACAACTAATAATGGAAGCAAGGTGTTTTCTTTTATGTCTCTTCCTTTCATTAAAGCAGATCAAATTTTATGATAATTCATGACAACTTTTCTATTTGTTGTTATGGAACAACAGCATGTGTGAAAGGGTTAAAATCTAGTGTAATGCTTTAAACAATCTATTAAAAGAAACTGGTTTGAAATATGTCAGGAAGACACAAACAAGGCAGAGTGCCACTGATTTAGAAGGAGTTACTGTGAAACAGGTGCGAGATTTATAGGGGCATTTTAAGTGGAGAGTTGTACAATGAGATGTTTGTTCATATTACATTTAAATTTCTACATGTTGGTACAGTTGGGGAGACAGGGAGCAACGATGAAATTCCAAAAGCAAACAGTTCGAGGAAAGAAGCTATTAGGCTAGAAAGCTGTCTAGCATCTGAGCTATATTCCTAATCGAATAAAGTATATTCTAAAAGGAATTAAATTGAATTACATTTTATTATTCTGAAAAATGAACGAACCACAGTAAAGAATTGGCTATTCAAGTAAAATATTGATTTGATTTTTAGAAGAGAACGAATCATTGGTATAAGTTGAGAACCTGATTAACTTCATTTTATTATATCAAAGAAACGTATATATATATATATATATATATATATATATATATATATATATATATATATATATATATATTAAAAATATATACAAATTAAGAAATTTTTCTTTTTTTTAAATCTTTTAGGGGCAATAACATTATACTATTTTTTAGACATTTAGTAACCTTGTATAGGTTATGCAAATAATATCACTGAGCTAAAATAAAGAAAATATGATACAAAATGAATTCTAAAATATAAAATTTTAAAAATAGTCTTTTGGCTTTCATTGTAATAAGAAAAGTACAAACAGAATCTATGGAAGTTGCTACGATGCACAAATCAACCCTTAATGGTAGGACGCACTCATGTTTTGTTTCGGAAATTTTTTAGATGAGGATTGATAATTCATATTATTTAGACTACTGTTCTCATCTTGGTTATTATTCTCATTACGTTTCGACTGATTATCCTTCGACCTTCTTTAGGTATGTCTTGTCGAACTCAGGCATCTCTATATTGAACAGAATTTCTAATGAAACTCTTTATTTAGACCAGGGACAGAAGGATAGCTTGCTTTCGTTCTGTCAGCCATGACGTAAGTAATTCGTAACCGTATTCTTAGTATCACTCATACTGAGGATTGAACCTTCAACCTCTAGAAGACTATTATGTACAACTGATTAATACTTAGAACTTTAACAGTTACACTATGGCTTTTTTCAGACAATTCTAGTGTGGATTTTAGGCGCCTTAAATCTATTCTTATTTTAGATGTGCAGTCATATTACTTAGCCCTATAAACTATGACTTATTTACCACATTTACCACATATTACTCTGTATCTATGTATACACAAACACACGCACACACACACGCATATATATATATATATATATATATATATATATATATATATATATATATATATATTAGTGATGGGACGATAGCAATATTTTCCCTGATTCCAACACAATTACCGAATCCATACAAAATTACCGATTCCGATTCTTTATAAATCTCTAAATATTTAACTATAAAATTGTTATTTTGTCCTGATTACCGTACGAACACATCTTAAATGTGCATATATTTTCTCAAACGTAAAAACACACCTGTGAGGGGGTGGTCTAGAGATTTTAGTTTTACTGGAAGTTTAAATCAATGAATATTTATTATTTTATCATTGCTACAAGTATTTCACTCTCGACGCTATTAAGAGTCAAATATGTTTGAGGATGGAGTACTGTTGTCACATCTAGGATGGAGCTTCTAAGAGTACCTTTTCCTGCCTTGACAGAGTACAAAACCATCTACAAAATTTATAGGGTGAGGACCTTTTCGCCTCCTTATTTCCTCTTCCTCTGCTCTATTCTTACGTTTATGGTAGGTACTCTACTGTAAAACGTTTGCAACAAATACTTGTCCGCCTACAACAACCGTCAACAATTTCCCCCACTCTCAATCTGTGCCTAAAAATAAACGAAAATTCTATGAACAGAGTTTCTTTCCTAGAACTGTCCGTCTGTAGAACTATACAACGTGGGGCTGCTTCCCGGGATACTCTAAGATTGTCATTTTCAAGTCCATTATGAATAAATTCTTGTTGACCTGCCCTCTTAAATAACTAAGCCTGCTCAAGTTCCACCATTACTGATCATCATGGTGTTGTCTCACCAACTACCTAACACATTAACCTTTATTCTAGAGTGGCTTCCTGGCCTTGCTAAGCGGTGATTCTCAAGTAAAATATGTATACCTCTACTATTATATAAAAGGAATTTTGTGTGTGTATGTATGTTTGTGTATGTGTGTGTGTTCGTTTCCTATGGACTCCAAAACGGCTGGGCTGCTTTTTATGAAATTTCACACAAATGTACTTTATGTATCTGGCAGTGTTATCAGATCAGTTTTATATCAGAATATCTTCGATACATATCGATAATTAAATAAAATCCGATGAAAGAAGGAACAGGCGATTTTGATCAAAGTTAACACCTTATATAGCCTAACATCACAAGTGTATTTGAGAAGTTTTATTGCCACACAAGCTCAAAGGTCCAGCATATAAAATGAACATGCTTCAATTTTCCCCCCTCGACGTACATACCCCCAGCCAACCCAAGAACCAACAAAATCCCACCCCTTTACGGCATAAATAGGCACTAGGTTTATTTATTTTGTGGCAAGGCATCATCTATAAGTTAGTTGGGTTCTTTGAGGGTGATTTATATTTCAGTCACCTGTTTTTTTTTTTATCAATGGTTCTCCGCTTACCAAGGCCTAAAGCCACTGAAGGATAAGAGTTAGTAAGATTTACAGTAGGATGATAGAACAGTACTATGAAATGATTTTTCTTTTTTTAGTTGCTTCACATGGTGAAGATAGTGGGGGTGAGCACAACCTGTTTTATCAAGACCTGTTGGTTGAGCTTGATTGGTCTCTGTCATGAATGGAATGCCACTTCCACAGAGAGGAAGGTTTTTACAACTGCTTAGCTCTTTCCACCTTCTGTATTTATCTATTATAATGATGTGTGTGTGTGTGTGTGTGTGTGTGTGTGTGTGTGTGTGTGTGGACATGACAGAAGTAAATAGACACCTATACAGGGTGACCCCCTCCCCCCCAAAAAAACGGGCCCCAACCCTAATTAGGTCCCGTTTCTTATAGTGTTTTGTCCGAATGAAATGAAACTTTGGTCATAACTGGTTTATTATATTCAAAACATCACATCAAAACACAAGGGTCTTGAGAGGATATAAGTGCAGCAACTTCGTTGAAGCGCATTCTATTAAAATGCTTGTTAAATAAATACAGAGATGCAACATTGCGGCAATGGGACAGTTGCTGGAGGTAGGTAGATAGTGAGGGACTTATTAGAGTAGAGGCTCTTTTTTTTAACCTTGTCTAAGAGGAAGAGACTAGTGGTTGATGCACCAGCACAAATGTGACAATGCCCCATGCATGGATGAATGGTGGCTTTGTAAAGATATAGGATACTGGCAGGTGTGAAAGGTTTCTTGACCTAGTAGAGAGAGCCTGCCTATTTTGCAGCATACATGGCAGTATCTTCTGTGTATTTGTTCTAATTTATGTTATCTGTGGATGTTAGGCCAAAGAGTTTGAATGCTGAACTCTTGGGTAAGTGTTACTTAATAGCAGTTTTGTTAATGGAGAAATTTATGGATTAGGAGGTTGGAGAGTGATGCACTGAATGGAAGTTATGTAAACCATGTGATTTATGGGCAGAGGCCTCTTTCTAGTCCATAACTGGCAAAACTTGAATGAGGGAAGATGTTTTTGCATTCTTCCCCCCCCCCAAATAACGGGCACCTGATGTAGTGAAAATTCGTTCTCTCTCTTTCACACGCACACACACACGATAGCACACGATAGCACACGATCGCACACAGCATAAGTTTATGTTCTGTTCTGTTAATAAACATTTTCATAAACTAACCAGCGATGTATCAATGGACAAAAAAAAGCAACCGTGGCGGCGACGGTGATGCGATAATCCACTTTTGTGCTTAAGAACTTTACCTATCAGTACGATGCATGAATCTTAGGATGCTATTATACACCTGGAGCGTTGGCAACCAGGATGGTGGCAGAATTCTTCATGCTTACCTACAACTTGACACCTGACCTTGTGTCTAACATGTAGAGCAAAATAAAATAAGTGTATGTATAGTACAGTTTTCATCTGTTATCAATACTCTATTATCTATCTATATATCTATAAAAGTGAGAATGTGTGTGTGTGTGTGTGTGTGATGGCACTTTTCAACCTATATACTCAACGAATTTTTATCTACTGCCTTAAAATTTGGTATATAGGATATTCAGACACGTGGAAAACCTTTTAATCCGTTTTCATCCAGAAAAAAAAGGCTGCTAAGAGGTCAAACTTGAAAAATTGGTACATGGGAGTTACTCGATTTTTATCTGTTTGCTAACTGTTTCACGAATGCGCATGCATGAATAGTTCCCATTACAGATTACTTATGTTAAGAATAAGTAGTTGGAAAACACTGTTTAAATATCGTGTCACATTGCTCTAATGGTTATTGTGCTTGACTCACAGTTTTCAGATTTTGGTTTCGATCTCAACTCGAGTATTTTTCTTTTTTACTTACAAAAAGTGAACTGTTTAGAAAAAGACATAACTAACTCGCATTCACATGTCTCAGTTTATTTCCGTTTGGTTTTTATTTCATTTTGTTACGTTTAATACTTACGGTATTTCTATTTATAATAAATAAGAATTCTGCATTAATTAAAATATAATATTTATGATTATTTTATGACCGGGCAACGCCCGGGCAGCCTGCTAATATGTAATATACGACAATAATCGGCATTTACTTAGTTTTTTAAGAAACTTTATAGAAATTGTTAGAAAAAAGAAACGAAGCAGTCAGTCTACTAAACATAGTTGTTCAAAAATTGTCTTCCTTTATATTGTACTATTGTACTGTTGGTCAGGGCCATAAAAGATTAATAGCAAATAATATTAGGAAACGAATGAAAACCCTACCACATAACAAAACCGGACCAGTTTAATCTCAAAGAATATATTTTTTCTAAATTTTAGATATTACACAGCTGTGACAACGCTTGCCAATAAAATACCAAATTTGTGAGTTTTTGTTTTGTATTTTTCAAGTTTAAGCTTGACATTCAGACATACACGTATACACACAGACATTTGCCCTTTCTATTATAGCTTGAACCAGCTATCACAGAGAAAGATAAAGGCGAGATAGCACAATTGTGTGTATGTGTGGGTGGGGTGCTAAACTAAAGATGAAGAGAGAAAGAGAAGTTTTACCAAGCGCATACATGATCTCAGCCAAAGACAGGTATCTCTGCTAGCATATAATAAAGTGAAGTCCATTTTGAATAATAGAGAGTTAATTCACTGATTGGGTTACTTTTCACTTTTTTTAAATAGAGGATACAAAATCATTTGTACATTTCAGTCAGGTAAAATAAAAATAAGTCCGAGCAGAGGTAGCTAGTATATATATATATATATATATATATATATATATATATATATATATATATATATATATAAACAATTATTTTTATACCAACAAACACTATTGTGGGAAGTGGGAAAGGACAATAACTGCCAGACCAGAGATTCGAAAGTTGATATTCTACATCTAGGCTAATAGAAATTAACACAAGAGTTGTACCTATAAATGATAAGTTGGTGGGCATAAATAGTAAATAGTCAGAAAGTATTCAATGATAAGGGAAGTAGAATGTTACATATATACTGAGATTGACCGCATTTTCATAAATCCCTAAGGAGCGCTCAATTTTGTTTTCTTAAAGGGGATTTTTATAACAACAGTATTTTTTAATAAATATTAACAATTATTTTTATACCTACAATGCAATAAGTGTAGGAAGTGACAATTTCTGCAAGTCAATCTTGAAAACAACAACAATTTTTAGTCGCGTGCAAGCGACTCTATAAGTCACTCCATCAGTCCGTCAGTTGGTCGGTCTGTCCGTAACACTTTTGTGCTTGGCCTTTTTGGTTAAGATCAAAGGTCCGTTGTTAATAGATGCTGTTCTTAGCTTTTTAAGCTTTGCTTGACCTTTTGGCCAAGAGTTATCTCTCGGTCAGTTTGTCAGGGTTGTCCGCTGTCGCCCTGCTCTATGTCCTGGCTTTGGAGCCCCTGCTCCGCAAGCTGAGACGTGGCAAATTCAGCCCTGAGCGAAATTGCAATACCTGGTGGCTCAGCCACCAAGGCACCCACATTCGCAGATGATGTCGAGCTTCAGAGACATCGAGATCGTGTCGGAGACGCTCGCTCGGTACGAAAGAATTACAGGGACCAAGATAAACCGCAGCAAGTCGGTAGGACTGCGGTTGGGCGCCTGGAGTGGCAACGCCAACCTCCCAGCACCCTTCAGCTGGACAGATGGCTCGGTTCGGATCCTTGGCGTGTGGTTCGAACCAGGTCTCCAGCTTAACAAAAATTGGTTGGAGGTACGGTTAAAAGTGGAGGCTGCAGTCAATTCGTGGCTTCCTAGGAAACTTTCCTTAAAGGGTAGAGCTGAGGCGGGCGCCACTTATATCTTTCCTCTCATCCTTTACTGACTGGCTATACTTCCCTTACCTGCACAACACCTAACAGCTCTCGTCGAACTCTTGTCCTTGCTTCTTTGGGACAGAGGAAGACACTGGGTGAGCAGACAGGTCTGTATTCAACGTCCGTGTGAGGAAGGCTTGGGAATGCCGGACTTGAAGCGTCATCGAGATGCTGAGAGGCTGGCTTTCCTGAGCCACTATATGCAAGATGACCAACCATGGCACCTCGTGGTTACTATTGCCTTCCCCAACCGCATTCTCGACCCTTCCATCGAGAGCCGTTGCAGGCCATGGGGAGAATCTGCCTACATGAAAGAGTGCCGAGCTGCGCTAAAATGACTACCAAGGTCCAGTGAACTTGTGACTGCTACCCGTAGGGAACTCCACAGGAATCTAGTGAAGGGGGCCGCTGACGACCCGCTATGCGCGTGTTTGGGTTGGCAGCAGAGTGAGATCCACTCTGTGTGGAGCTGGGCGCCAGGTTCGAGTCATCTGAACAATTCGGAGTTCTCTCTGACTTGGCGATTGGCCCGAAATGCATTTCTACTCAACAATATACAATACAGTTCTGGGTTTTTGAAGTCGCCTGATTGTCCCCATTGTGGGACAACAGCCATAGAAACGACTGATCACGCTTTCTTCGATTGCCGTGAACTCCGCCGGTACTGGGCGTATGTCAGCAAAGTGACGGCTCGCATCGATCCTGAGCATCCTCGCCCAATTACCGTATCCAATGTCGTGGACAACGTGAAGCCACTGTGGGACCGGGATAGACAAATGGTCTACATTGCGATCCTGGCCATGGCAAGAATGGTGATTTGGAAGTCGCATCTGCAAGGTTGCCGGGGGGGGGGGTGTTGTCTTTTTCTGATCAGGATCTGATCGCTTTCTTTAAACACCAACTACGGGTGAAGATCAGATGCAATAAAAGAAGGCTGCATTGCGCGGCATTTGACAGAAGATGGATACAAGTAGCAAGTCTGTGTGTACGAAGAGGAGCCAAATTTGAATACGTGGTCCCTGCCTAGGTGTGGCACGCGCAGTTCCGTAAAGTAAAATTAAACCAGTAGCCTCTCAGCTAGCCGAGTGTGTGTTCCATCCCTCCCCGATTAGGAAGCCTCCAAGATTCCCACCCCCTCCTACTTGCAATTTTTGTTTTCACCCCTTCCTCTAAATTTCACCCATCTTGAAGAGAAAGAAATACAAACTAGCCCCCATTCCTTACCCACAAAGTTTTCTTTTCTCCGTTCACCCAATCTAGAGGGCATCCCCACTTAGAAACTGACCCGCAGAAGCGAGGTTCCTTTTACAAACCTAGTAGAACGGTCAGTCTATCAACTAGATGGGGTTGGGAGGGTCCTACTAATCACCTTTTGTTTTTTCTTCCCCCGCCCTCGACACAAATGAATTATTGTACCATTTTTATTTTACACATCAATAAAAAATGTTTTAAAAATTGGGAGTTAAATAGGATGTCCCCCAGTACGAAAGGGTGAATGCGGTATTATGGTGAAAGAAGATACTAGTTGGGGAAACTTTTGATTTTGTTTAGTTCTGGAGTGACAAGGATGACCAACGACCCCCACAATCCTCCCTTTTGAGTTGGCCATGTGCCTAAGTTTTTTGTTCATTGTTGATTTTCACTGTACTTTTAACATGAATAAAGGATTTAATATCTGAAAGTGTAGTATCTGTTCTTACTACATGCTGTACTTATTGTGATATAGAGTGGGGGAATCATTTTTCTGTATTAATTTAATGTAAAATGATCACCCACTTTACAACCAGTCAGTCTCAAAGCCATTCAAGTCATTCTCCAGATCATTCAAGTAGTTTTTGAAGGATTCCAGTTATTTTTTAAGCCTTCAAGTCATTCTTAAGGTCATTCAATTCATCCTTAAGTTCATTAAAGTCATTCTGAGACATTTACTTTTTATTTATTTAAGTCATTTCAGCCCATTTTTCGGTCATTTTAGTTTATTTTTAAGAATTTCATGTCAATCCTACATTCACGCATTCATTCATTACACAAGAGCACGCGACTAATGGCTATCGGCCTTGTTTTTTGTAGGCGGCTTACATGTTTCACACTATTTGGAGAGACTTAGTGAATAGTGCAAAGCGTATTAGGATTAATTTTCGTATAATATGTCTCTTAATTCATATACATATATGCGCACATCTATTTGCATCTATGTGAGCAGTCATTGAGTTCATCTTTATCTAAGGTAGATGTATGTCATAGATCTGAAATGAACGCAATTGAACAGATCCAATCTTTGTTGTTGGAAAGGTGAGTGAAGTCAAATAAAAAATGTGGAACAAATTATTCTCATTACAATGCATTTAAATTTGCTCACCCAGTTGATAGGATCGCTCGATTGCTTCATAGGAGATAAGTACATATCTATCTATCTATCTATCTATCTATCTATCTATCTATCTACAATTATATAAATGCAACTTTGTGTGTGTGAGTTCATTCCTTATAGGTTCCTAAATGGTTGCGCTTTTCTATTACAAATTTCACACAAAGGTAATTTATATGTCTGGCAGTGTTCTTAGATATGTTTTTTTTTTTTTTTTTTTTTACAGAAATTCGTCCGATAAGTATCGAAAATCGAAAAAAATCCGATCCTAAAACTAGTTTTTTTTTTCTAAAAAAAAAAAAAAAAAAAAGGGATAATTTTTACAGGGGAAGCTCAGTTGTAGAGCATTCGACTACAGATCGAATTATCCCATGTTCAAACCAGGATGTACCTCACAATTTTATTTTATTTTATTCTTATTAATTTATTCAATCTATATATTTATAAAATTGAAATTGTCTGTCTGTGTTTGTCTGTGTGTGTACATTTCCCTACCAAACTACTCTGTCAATTTTCAGTCTACAGACTCAAGATTTGACATAATGGGTATTGCGATTTGGGAAAATCTTTTTAATCGGTTTTCGGCCAGAAATTTGGCTGTCAAGGGGTCAAAGTTCAACGATTTTACCTTTGAAAACTCTACCAAACTCCTCCACCAATGTTAGGTCTAAACACTTGAAATTTTAGATCTAGGTTACTTAGACAAACTTTTAAATTAGATTTGAGCCCAAAACAATAAATGTTAAGTGGTCAAAATTGGAGTCAAAGTTTAAAAAAAATTGACTTCTGCGGTCTCTACCAAATTGCTCAGCCAATTTTTGGTCTAAACATTTGAAATTTTACATAAAGTGTATTCAGACATAGGGCAAGCTTTGTAATCGGGTTTTGGCTGAAAATTTGACTGCTAAGGGATCAAAGTTCAAAAGATTTGACCTTTGCGGTCTCTAGCAAACTATTCAGCCAAGTTTTGTTCTAAACATTTGAAATTTTACATAAAGTGTATTCAGATATTCAGCAAGCATTTTAATCAGTTTTGGGCGAAAATTTGGCTGCCAAGATGTCAAAGTTGATCTTTGCAGGCTCTACCAAACTCATCCATTAATTTTCGGTCTAAACACTTAAAATTTTAGATGTAGGTTACCTGAACATGAGTCAAACTTTTTAATATATATATATATATATATATATATATATATATATATATATATATATATATATATATATATATATATATATGCACATAAAGTTATGAACAGTACATAGGCCCCAAGCAAAGCTGGGCTGAACTGCTAATTTACAATAAACGATCAAATCGACACAAATCATTTCTTCATTTGCATGTTTTAAAACTAAACATTAATCAAAAGTGACTTTTCTAGAACATTCATCGTTAAGCCCAAATATCAGCTGACGTGATATTGTAAGCAAACAGAGACGAAATTCGATGAACCATATTATCATAATTATTTTTTATATTTTTCTTTAGCGGATTAGTCCACCGGGAAAATTATTCCACGTAATCTATTTATCTATCTATCTATCTATCTATCTATCTATCTATCTATCTATCTATCTACAATAATATAAATGCAACTTTGTCTGTGTGTGTGTGTGAGTTCGTTCCTTATAGTTTATTTATAAGATTGGAAAATTTACGTGCATGTGTTTTAAAATATCTATTAGTTTTGCAATATAAAACTGGGATATTACGGTAGTTTAATTAAACTTTATAAATGATTATAGAAAAAAAACAAAGTCGTAAACTAAGCAAATATGATTTCTTCGTCGAAATAAAAAAATACATTTGAATTTCACTCAATTTACTTAAAATAATAAAACTTCAAATAAAATTTTTTTAAAACTAAGTTTGCTTAAAAGTGTTTAGTATAAAATGATTATTTTCTTTAATCAAAAATACACAGCTGGTAATACCTCAAGCAATTATAGTACAAACACAACTTAACATGTTTTTATATTAACAAATATATATATATATATATATATATATATATATATATATATATATATATATATATATATATATATATATATGCTGGGCGTAATTAGTTCAAATATATATATATATTCAAATGTGGGCTATATTTAGTTTCTTTTAATTACACACAAAAGGGGTAAACAAGAGTCAGAACCCCTTCGTTAATATTCAGATATTTTCGGTTGTTGTGAAGTTTTAACAATAGGCATTCAACATCAATTAATAAATATTCTCTGAATTTCAGTTTCGTTGAAGTATTTAAATGTTTTGCGGCGGGGGGGGGGATCATAGTATGGATACATCTTTTTTCAAATATGTATTGAATTTGATCTATAGTCAATAGATATCAACTGAACAAGTAATATTTCTCAAGTTTAAGCTTTTAATTTGAGCCGTTTTCTTGGATCAAAATCATGTAATTGTTTTTGATCTATATCAGAATAAGGATTTTGAATTGACTTGAGGAGACATTCACCCAAGTTACACAATGTGCTGAATGAACGCAGACCATACATGACAGTCCATAGCAGCTATGATAGTGATGGGCAGCCAGTCCCAGGAACAGGTACAAACACCGATTTGATAAAAGCCAAGTACGTCCAAG
This sequence comes from Euprymna scolopes, assembly GCF_053919585.1. Taxonomy (NCBI): domain Eukaryota; kingdom Metazoa; phylum Mollusca; class Cephalopoda; order Sepiida; family Sepiolidae; genus Euprymna; species Euprymna scolopes. The sequence continues at coordinate 74,311,944 of NC_136502.1, forward strand.
GATGGAATACTGCTGCCATATCTGGGCAGAAGCTGCTAAAAACAGCCTATCCTGCCTTGACAGGGTACTAAATAGACTTTGTGGCTTGGTGAGGGATGCCCTTTTCTCTACCCTGCAACCTCCCACAGAAGAGACGTTGCGAGCCTACCCTTGTTTTATCGTTACTTCCATGGCAGGTGCTCGTCTGAACTCCAATCTCTGGTCCCCCCTCGCCAATCTTTCACGAAAAACACCCGTCTAGCTGAATCCACTGTGAAAAATTTTCCCCACTCTTTATCTGTACCTAAATCAAAACGTAGATTCCATGAACAAAGCTTCTTTCTTAGAACTACACGTCTGTGGAACCCTGTTCCGTCTGCCTGCTTCCCACCTGACTACAACCTGGATGTCTTCAAGTCCAACGTAAACAAAGTCCTAATGAACCGTCCCCTTAAGTAAACACTTCATTAAATCTCCACACTAACGTACTGTACTTGCAATAACCCGTGTCCCTGAGTGGCTTCCGGGCCTTGATAAGTGGAGACCACCGTGTAAAAAAAAGAAAAAAAAAGAGTGTAACCATGTTTTAGCCAACCTTGGAGTGGTGTTGGAGCTATTGCCTCAACTCTCTTGTGCTGTGGTGCATAGTGTGGCTGAATCAGCAAAGTTTCTTCTTCAAAAGATTGTCATCATTTGGTTCACAAGTGATGCAGTAGACTGCAAGAAAAGATTAATCACTATTTGATGACATACTGACCAATCAGTTTGCAGATACATCGATCACCCTAATCCTAATGATTATGAATTTTAAAACACGGCTGCTAGACATAATTGGTTCAAATGTGGGCTATATTTAATGTCATTTAATTACAGACAAAATGCAGCAGAAGGAACCTTGACATCAATGAGGAAAGACGTCCACTTGCTCTCTTTTTTCTGTCCCTGACCACTGGACACTCAAGCATCGACTATTTTTGACTGAAGATCCTTTGTGCAATTAAAGAACTTTAAAATTCTTCATTTCTTCACTCGAACACTGTCCAATTTTCGTCCACCTGTGCCAAACGATGTGGGTAATTGAATAAACCCTTTGGTTGTTGTTACAAAAATAGTTTTGATTTTCATTTCATACGACAGTTTTTTTTTAATGCCTACTAGACACTATCCTCGAGTGTCTAAGATCTCTCTGTACAGGGGTTTGTCAGTACACCCTGGCATGAGAATAGTTTTCCCTACAAGTAAACCCTAACTAAATATTAAATATTATTCATGGCCCAAATAAGATATTCGCAGTATGGTTAAACAACACTGGCTTTTACAAAGGCTGGTTCACCTTTTCCAAGTAATGTTACCTCAGGTAACAACACGAAGCTGGATACTCTATCAGACAAGATGAATTCTTGTTCTGGAATCTAGACAAGAGACCACAAGAAATCTATGTTATAACATATTTAGACAAGAGACCACAAGAAATCTATGTTATAACATATTTAAATGGTTTATTAGGGGAGAGGAAAATTATGTCCTCAACTTCTTTACTAACTCAGTGTTTAATTCGGGGTCGTTAGTATTCTCTGTTGGAGATTGTATCACTTTGTGTAGTTTCCGAATCCTTAGATAACCCAGAAATTTTACCTGCCACAATTCGAATTTAGATTCCAAACCGTCAAAGAAAAGACGATGGTTGGGTGCATAACCTGTTAAGTGTTGAGACATTATGTGGAACAAAGATGGCGGCGGAGAAACAGTGCTGTACGATCCTGAGTGTAATTGCCAGTAAAAAAAGATGGCGGCGGAGAAACAGTGCAGTTCAGATCAGATCCTGAGTGTAATTGTCAGTAACAAAGATGGCAGTGAACTGATTGAATTCAAAATT
>NC_136502.1:74318798-74353798 GCF_053919585.1 Euprymna scolopes
AAGCGACCCCTCCCTGTAGAAAAGTGCTCAGTTGAGGGTGAAGAAAGGAATGCTTTTAGCCAATTTTTCGGTATTTGTCATCTAAAGGGTCGAGCTTCAAAGCGATACTGATCTTGTGAAAATTCGTCGCCTCTGTCGAAAGTTTTAGGCAGACATGCAAACATACATACATACATTTATATATTGGGAGCTCAAATTTTCGACCAAAGCCGAATAAAAAGCTTGCCCTATCTCTGAATACCCTTTATGTAAAATTTCAACTGTTTAAACCAGAAATTGGCTGAATAATTTGGGAGAGACCGCAGAGGTAATTTTTTTTTAAATTTGACCTCTATTATGACCCCTTAACATTTATTGTTTTGGGCTCAGATCAAGTTATTAAGTTAGATCCATATCAAAGGAAACTATATCTAAAATTTAAAGTGTTTAGACCCAAAATTGGCGAAGGAGTTTGGTAGAGTTCTCAAAAGTTAAATCGTTGAACTTTGGCATCTTAACAGCCAAATTTCTGGCCGAAAACCGATTACAAAGATTTTCCCAAATCTCACTACCTTGTATATCAAATTTCGAGTCTGTAGACTGAAAATTGACAGAGTTATTTGGTAGGAAAATGTACAAAGACACACAGACAGACACTTTCACTTTTATAGATTTACTAGCATGGGTGCCCGGCGTTGCCCGGGTATTTGGAGGTGTATGTTGAGCAAAAAAAAATTAAAAAAGCGGTCAATTTTTTTAAACTTTGACCCCTATTATGACCCCTTAACATTTATTGTTTTGGGCTCAGATCAAGTTATTAAGTTAGATCCATGTCCATGGAACCTATATCTAAAATTTCAAGTGTTTAGACCCAAAATTGTCGGAGGAGTTTGGTAGAGTTCTCAAAGGTCAAATCGTTGAACTTTGACCCCTTAATCGCCAAATTTCTGGCCAAATACCTGGCACATCGATATTTCCAAATCTCAGTACCCTGTATATCAAATTTCGAGTCTGTAGACTAATAATTGACAGAGTTATTGCGTAAGGAAATGTACACACACACACACACACACACACACACACACACTTTTACTTTTATAGATATATAGATAGATAGATAGATATAGATTTTGTCTTGGTGCAACATTCACCCAAGGCAGATTGAGTTAACTTCCTCCTTCTGCACAGCATCTCTTGTTAATTTACTCTTCACCCTAATCACAAATGCTGTTTATTAAAACCTCTAGCTGTTCAATATTGGTACCGGCCATATGCCGAAATGAACAAGAATGAGAATTAAAGTAACAAAAAACTCCCGGACAATGCCAGGTACCCTAAAAAGAGCAAACGGGAGAAAGCGACCCAAATTTTGAGACGTCAAATTCTGAACAAAGGAACAAAAGATGCAATCGTAATAAAAACAAATGGTTTTGGGTTAATCGGGGAAAACAGTTACAGTGATCATGCACAGTATGAATCGGTCTGTCACCGCGTGGCGCGTCTCCCATGTTTCTCTTCCACATGTCACAAGCCACACGCCGATTGTCTAAATAAAGTGCGACTAATTTTATACCAAGAAATTATTCATTTGTTATTGAAAACACAGATATACACTCACCAAACAAACGTTGTAATTTATACATACATTTAACTCGAGACACGCTGCGTTGCAGCACATTTTTGTTTTTCCACAACAACAAGCAAGAGAGATCACTCAAGAATAGACAACAACAAGCAAGGGAGATCACTCTAAGACTTAATACAAAGAACAGAATTCTTTTACCTTCATACAAAGGGAGACAACCTAACATCTTTGACCATATCAGACCACACACAGCAATCCTGTGCAAGTTATGCTAACATGGTAACCCAATTTCTATTCCATCGACGAATACCGACAACTGTTGAACTGGACATTTTGCCAAGTTCTTCCTTCATGTCAGTTGCCTAAGTTTTCAGCTGGCCACCAACGCATCTGCATCAATCGGGTAGTGGAGGTGTGAGAAAAATGTTTGGGATCAATTCTCGTGCTTGACAACAAACAGCACTGAAAATATCACTGCACATTAGCCATCGTAAATTCAGTCATTGGTTACAAAGAACCTACTCTTAATTTTATACACTGGGCCATTTTGCTTGTACGGTGATAAAACTTCTCAAATGATTTGTGCTATTACGTAGCATAAGGTTATTAACGTTGGTTAAAATCGCACTGTTTCTTCTTTAATAAGGTTTTTCGATTATCTTTATCGATTTTTGACAAATTCGAATTCCGATACAAAACCTATCTATGAACACTCATAAAATATCTTATTTGGATTCATTGGACTACTGTTCTTATCTTGAGTGTCTTGAGTGTCATTTTCACAATATTTTGGTCGATGTAACCTCCGACCTTTTCCAGGAATGTTTCTTTCAAAGTCGGGAATTTAGACAGAATTTACGTAGAGAAACATCAGCAGTGAATGCTCATGCAAACTGAGATTGCCTCAGTAAATTAGTGACGTACACATTACTTACTTGAAACGTTGACAAATTCCAAGCTCCAGAGATGCTGCTGTGACTTCTGTCATGTTTTGTCTAATAGCTGAATATGTATATGGTACCATCATTGCTTGAGTTTTGCTATCAGATAAACAGTTACATTTTTTTAAAATAAATATGAACCTACTTATTCCTTTGAGTTACTTGGATATCACAATAGGAGGTACAATAATTTGTTTGTGAAAACCGACATAGTATGTTGCTGCTATAAAATTATACATTTTTGAACATTGTATGGTTGGTTAGTAGTTTTTTTTTATGCTAAGTCTTCCTTTAAAATACATAAATTCTTACAAACAAAATAAATTGATATTACATTATATAACAGTAAGCAAAGAAAGAAATAGTTGCGTTTAAGCAAGTTACAGTGATTATAAAGCTTTTTAAAAAATTTCTTCCCTTTTCTGGAGATTATTTAAACATTTTCTTTTTTCAATTTCTTATAAATTGTTACATAAAGCATACAAATTTACCAATACGATTATAAACAAAAAACAACAAAAACTTTAACAACAAAAGCCATCACAATCCATCCCGTGTCGTCTAATAAATATTATTTTTTTAAACTCTTGTTCACCCAAAACAAATCATATTTCCACTTGGAAGTAACGGGCTACTATTTGGGACCATGTCTACTGGGGATTACGTGAGATGTCTATTCACATTACATTTCAACTTCTGCATCTTAGTACAGTCAGTGAAGCAAGAAACAGGGAGGGAATTCCAAAGTCCAACAGTTTGAGGAACAAAGTTATTACAGTAGAAAGCTTTCCGATATTTACAGACTTCTACAGTGAAAGGGTGGAATTTTGCTGCTAGACAGGTTTGTCGGAAGTATGTATGTCATGAGGGTAAAAGTGAATTCGTCAGAGCAGATTCTATTAAAGTACTTGGAAAACAGGCACAGAAATACAACATTACGGCGATGGGACATAGGTTGAATCTTTGTTAATAGTACAAGACTTATTAGATTGGAGACTCTTTTTTTGATCCTATCTAAGAGGGAGAGAGTAGTGGTGGAGGCACCAGCCCAAATGTGAAAACAATACTTCATGCATGGGAGAATTGTGGCTTTGTAGAGATACAGGATACTCTCAGGTGTGATAAATTTTCTAGCACGGTAGAGGGAGCTAACCTTCTTTGCAGCAGCCTTTGCAATGTCCTCAATGTATGTGTTTCAGTTCATGTTGTTTGTGCATTAGTAGTAGCATTGAGTGCAAATAGTAGGGTTATTACTGCATGAAAAAAGGAAACTACCATTAATAGCTAAGTTTTAGTTGGGACATTGTTTAATCTCTATTATCAACGTAAGTTATCTTATTTACTTTTCCTATTTTCTTTTCTTTCCTTAACAACCAAAACTTTACATTAACCAGAAATAATTGCAGTTTAATAACAATTTGGTTACATTAATAATTTAATAACACAATGATATTGAATCAGGCCAAGAAATTCATAATTACTTTTAAGTAACTTACGTTCATTAAAGAGAGTTGTTCGTTTTCTGCTTTTTCTTCCTTTCTTTTTGAGAATACACCAAAACTTTAGCTTACCAATGACTTCAATAATGTTTACAAGCTTCGAACGTAATATGGGAAGACATGCGTAGCAAAAGTAAAGCCTCCTATTTTTTTTAAATCAAAAAGTTGAAGAGCTAAGAAGACGACAGTGGTACCATTATAATGAGCAACCTTTTGTGTTCCAGAATTTATTTTTCTACATAGTCACCACCATTTTTAATGAATTTTTGCCTGTAATTCAATAACGTGTTTCTGCTTTTGGTGCACGTCCATGAAATGTGTTGCTTCTTAGATTTTAACACTGTGAATATCTGCAACAGAGGGATGAAATGTTCAGGTTATGAATGTATAAGTTTAATCATCATGACAATACAATTTGCCATCCTCCTGGTCCAGTTGAGCGATGCTCTACTTTTGAAACGCCTTTCGTATATATATATATATATATATATATATATATATATACAGTGTGTCACAAACGTGAATACACCCCTCACATTTCTTCAAATATTTAAGTATATCTCTTCATGGGAGAACACTGAGAAAATGATTTTTTGACACAATGAAAAGTAGTCTGTCTGCAGCATATATAACAGAATTAATTTATTTTCCCCTCAAAATAACTCAAAATATAGTCATTAAAACTAAATTCCTGGAAACACAAGTGAGTACACCCCTTATGAAAAGTTTTCAATATTGACATACAACATGTCAGCTCGCAATATTTTGTGTGGTCACCATCATTATCCAAAACTGCCTCTACACTCCTTGGCATGGAGTTTACCAGAGTTTCACATGTAGCCATTGGAATGCTCTTCCACTCTTCAATTACGACGTTGCAGAGCTGGCGGATATTTGAGACTTTGTACACCTCCACCTTCTGCTTGAGGATGCCCCAAAGATGTTCTATTGGTTTCAAGTCTGGAGACAGGCTTTACCCTCAGCCTTTTCAGTAAAACATTGGTTGTCTTGGATGTGTGTTTTGGGTCACTGTCATGTTGGAACACTGCTCCGCGACCCAGTTTCTGGAGAGAGGGCATCATGCTCTGCTGTAGTATTTGACAGTACATGTTGGAGTTCATGTTTTTCTCAATGAACTGTAACTCTCCAATACCTGCAGAACTCATGTAGCCCCAGACTATTACATTCCCAGCACCATGCTTGACTCTAGGCATGACACACTTATCTTTGTACTCCTCAAATTGATGTGTATGGCTGTTACCCCAGGAGGAAGCATCTTCTGAAGGCAATACACTTAAAGGTATCCCATTTAAATATGTAGTAGAGAGGGGGAACATTCTTTTATTGTTTAAATTACCTGCAGTGTTATAAAATTTGTTGCAAGTGCTCCCCAATTGACATCTATTCATTTCTGTACACGTTTAACACTGTTTGCAGATACTGCCAGTAGATCTTCTCTGGTGATTGTCCTGCTAGCATTGGTAATGTTCTCCTTTAGTTGGTCTAGATGGTGAGGATTATTTGCATAAACTTTTTGTTTTAAAGTCATCTGAAGATAAAAATCACATGATGACAAGTCCGGGGAACGTAGTGGCCATAACCCTTTGCTTATTGTTCTCTCTTTCATAAACATGTCATGAACTTGTGTCAATGCTCTTTGAGATGTATGGCATGTAGCAACAATTGCATTTTGTTTTGTGGTGTCAGTTGGTCACTAAGAGAAAGATTAATTAGATCAGGCTACTTTAAAGTGGGCCACCTGTACGTTCATACTAATTCACACATTTAGGATTTTCTTCTTCCATGCATTCCAGATTAATTATTTTCTATTTATTCTTTTTACTTACCCTACAGTTATGATTTCAAGTGCTTTTTTCTCTTCTACGGCGGTATGAACTGACCTGTTCCTTTCTTTCTTTTCGCGAAGGAGGAAAAGGATGGGGAAAAAAACCCTGACGTCTTTGCTGTTACAACCATCGCCAAACCGGAAGTGACGTAGGTTTAAATTCAGGCTAGACAATCAAAAAGAGGGTATGACTTTCGAAAATATCGGTGAAAAAAGCGACCCCTCCCTGTAGAAAATTGCCCAGTTGAGGGTGAAGAAATTAATGTTTTTAGCCAATTTTTCGGTATTTGTCGTCTGAAGGGTCGACCTTGATTTAAGGCCAAAACAATAAACGTTAAGGGGTTATAATCTGGGTTGCGGAGTCGGGGTCGGAGTTGGAGTCGGAGGTTTTAGCTGGAGTCGGAGTCGAATTTCTAAGAGTAAAAGGAGTCGAAGTCGGAGTCGAAATTATTTATCCGACTTCAACTCCTTAAGTCCAATGAATAATAAGAGAGTTGGGCCAAAGATGGCCCCTGAGGGACTCTGGCATTAATACTGTGAGCTTCTTATTTCTGCCCATCAACCACTACTCTTGTGAACCTATCAAAGAGAAATGGTTTAATAATTGAGAAAACATTTCCAGCTATACCGTAGCTGGAGATCTTATGAAGTAGGCCTTTATGCCATACCCTATCAAAGGTCTTTGATATGTCAAGAGCAATTACCCTAGAAAGGAAGCCTCCATTGAGAGATGCGCTAATCCTATGAAATATAACCATAATCACATCTGCTGTAGATCTTGCAGAATGGAAACCATATTGCATGTCACTAAGAAGGTTATTTTTGATGAGATAGTTAACTACTTCTCCATTTAACACGGATTCCAGCAACTTACTCATGACGTACAGGAGATTCATTAGTCTGTACTGAGAGGAAGATGACCGATCACCTGAATTTATAAATACAGGGCACACTGATGAGGTTTTCCAGGGTGTTGGGAAGCAATTCTCTTTAAGACAGTTCTTAAACAGCTTTGTAAGTATGGCAATTAGTTCTGGTTGAAGCTTTTTAAGCACTATAACTGAAATGCCATCAGGGTCAGTTGCTTTATTGAAATCAAAGTTTTTTATTAGCTTGGCAACATCACACACAGATATTTGTATGTTGCATAGTGTGTTTTCTGATAAAAGAGGAAATATGAGGGGTTGACGGCCTTAGTCGCATAGGGTATAATTAGTTGCAAAGTTCTTGGCAAAGAGTTTGGCTTTGTCTGATGCTGACGAGATTACCTCAGGTCTATTGATGATGGTTGCGATAGAGCACATGATTCTGTTCAGAATCCTGTATGCTATTTGCCAAAACTAGTGGTAACCAAGCTGCTACTTAGCTACTTTGGACTTGACGGACTGAGCATACAACTCTTTCGCATTCTTTATTACTCTTTTACAGTGATTGATGGCAGTCCTAGAATCGGCTTTAGTCTCAGTACAGCTTCATGTTTTTCCTTTGATCCTCTTTCCAGAAATGCAACATTATCTTTTTAAAAAAGTCTTCTCTGTATAATATGTCTTTACTCCCCTCTTCTGAAGAGAAGCGTTTTGCTTCGAAATACCATGGCCTAAAGAGGTTTCCCTATCCCGAAATATTGTAGTCCCTTTTGAACTGATAGCATAATAAAATTTAATTGTAATATTTTTCATCCCTTTGTTATTTTAACTTATTCTATAAACGTGCTTTGTGTTTTTAGATATATGTATAGTGTATTTTAAACCAAATTTCCAAACTCCCATTCTTATCTGAATTCATTTTAACTGGCAAGTCTACTCCCCATGTTATACAATAAAATATGATAATGAAATTTTGTAAGATGGACTTGCATTTAAAAAAATGCTTTAAATCTATTTAAAATTTTAACCATCCCTTAATCTGCCTTTAAAATAGATATTAGTAAAAAATTTATTTTATTGTATTATTTTATTCCATGCTATCTACTCACTTGAAACTATTTTCCCAGATTTTTCTCGCGTGTCATTTGTTTGTAATATATTAGTTATAGTATGCACTATATATACACAATAGAAAAAGTAGAAATACACATCTCCTTTATATTATTCATCCCTTTTGGTAAATGAGTTTGTATGTTTTAAATTATTAACACAAACATCAAAAATTTCAATTAAATAAAAGAAGTATTAAAATCAAAGCATGCATTTGGCTCTTAAGGCAGATCCTCCTTCCCTCCCTGCTCTAAAATAAATGCTAATCTTTGCACCCCAATTCATTCCACGAGGAGACACTGGTCTTTTAGCTAGACCAACACGGGTCACTCGAAGAACACCAAGTTAAGTGCATTTATATATCTGTTGTGTGGAGCCTCTTTATATAGGTCTAGTCCCACCGTTTCTTTTGTTTTCTTTGCTTTATCTTCTCTTACATATTCAAATAATTATTAATATCCTACTCATTTATTTGAAAACAAATTAGTTGCTAGAGCAGATTGGTTTTCTCACAGTACTTGAAAGATAAAATTTCTTGTAAATATTGGAGGGGAATCTATCTCCAATCCTGCGCTTATTTATGAAGAATAGAGAAAAACTTTAAAATAAGATACTCAATATCTTCATCCATGCGGGGGCACAGAAATACTTGGTGTAGAAACCAGGTGCACAGTTAATCCTTTCTGTGTGATGGACTCGTAGATCTTGTCAGATCATCCATCTAAGAGAAAGAAAACTCTGATAACAAAACTGAGAGAGGGAGGCCTCCTCAGTTATGGTTGACAACCTTCCTGGAGCTGGTGACTCGAACAAATTCCCGGCTTGCAAATTTAATTTACTTAAGGAGTAGATAGGCTCTTCTTATCACCGGCTTTCACACTTCTTCTTTGTCTAATAGCCAGGCCAGAGGTACAATACTGGGCACTCACTGGAGTCACCCTGTGCTTGGCCTTATTTTCTTACAAAGACATTGGACTCAATTCCCCTATTCCCTAATTTAAATTTATCTCTTTCTCTCAGAAGTTGAGAAAAGTTTCTTGCATGCCACTTCTGCTCACTAGACTTGTTTGAGCTGGTCTTGTCTGACAAGTTGAGGGTAACTGATTGATAGTTTGTGTTGTTGCTGTTTCCAACTGACAGTACAGGTGCCCTAACTCTTTCATAATGCTTAGACTGGCTGCTCTATCATCAGATGTATAATATCAGGATAGTTGTAGTGCATGGAAAGGGTCCCTGCTGCTATATCTGGTTGGCTTTCATGAGACCACACATTTTAGACTAGACTCAGCTAATGGACCACTGTGTGCGTATATTTGACATCAAAACAGGCCCACTTTGCTCAACACTATTCCCAAACAAATATCACGATAAAACCAGAAAACCACCTAGGTTCACTTTCACAAATATCCATGGGCTCAGAGGTAATCTAGATGTACCTTTTAGTAAACTCCCCGGATATCTTAGCATTAAGTGAAACAAACTTACACTCTTCAGCTTCAGCCTCTGTCCCATTGACGAAATGTAGCATCCCTCTGCCTGTTCTACAAGTACTTTAACGGTGAATGCTCTGACGAACTGCAACCCTCGTACCCCCTCGACGTAAACACCCCCAACAAACCTGATAAGTAGCAAAATCACACCCCTTCACAGTAGAGATTCCGAGATGTAAGAGAGCCTTCTACTCAAGTAGTTTTTTCCCCAGAACCACTAGACTTTAGAATTCCCTTCTGGGTTCCTGCTTCCCCAACTGTACTGACATACAGAAGTTCAAGTGTAACATGAACCGATATCTTGCTGTGCAACTTCCCACATAGTACCCCTGTAGATTATGTTTCTGATAGTAGCCTCCTACATCAAAGTGGCAATGTGCCTTGTTTGGGTTGAAAATGTAATAAAAAAATACTTTAACATTACATATACCTCACTTTTTGCCGTAAGGACTCTGATAGCTGTATGCACGAGCTTTGAGTCTATATTTAAACTAAAGAGAAAAATCTTGAATCGGATGACTAGGCTTTTAAGTGCTTTTGACTAACATTTCATCACTGCACTAGTTTCTCTCTGCTGTTTTCCCTTAAGTCAAGATTATACCCTAATCGATCATGTGTCTGATAGTATAGATGCAGCACTCTCCTTGGATAGTAACGCCCAAATATGTGTTTGGTGACTTTAATGTCCACCATAAAAATTGGCTTGGTTTCTCAGGTTACACAGATGCAGCTGGATGCTCTACTTATAGCTTTTCTATAGCCCATTCCCTCACATAGACGGTAATGTTTCCAACTGACCTACCAGATCGTGAACCTCAGCAGGCTTCACTTCTAGACCTATTCCTCACCACAGTACCTGAGGATTGTGTGATTAATGTTCACAGTCCACTTGGAAATGCAGACCACCTAGTGGTATCAGTTTACATCACATTTAAATCTCAACCTGAACGTGAAGAATCATTGCTCAAAACCACAAGCTACTACAACAGGGTTTACTGGGAAACCATTAGAGAACACATCTGAGATGCCCCATGTACCGATATCTTCTCTCTTCTTGTTGAACAGTGTGCCAATGAGACAACTGAATGGTGAAAAGCGGGCATTGAAGCACATGTTCCCACATGGAAGTATTATAGCAAGCCCCACTTACCTCTATGGTTCACTACATATTGTGTAGCTGCTATGGCAAAAGACAGCATGCATTCCGCCAGTTTGTACGTCATAAGTCAAATACAAATAGGCAAAATTCGTAGATGCTAGAAATCATTATAAGAAAGAAATAGTGACAGCCAAAAGAAAGCATGCTGAAATAATCAGGGAACGCATAGAATCGTCAAAGATAAGATTTCTGAAAAATCTATACTAGTGTAGTGAATAAAGGACAATCAGTAATTCCTCTACTGAGCAACAACCAGAAGGTTGCATGCATGGTAACGGAGAAGGCGGAACTGCTATCCTGGCGATTGTCTCTAACTCCACCTTTGAGCCAACAACAACTCCCTCCCCCACACCAAATTTCCCTATGCGGACTAAAACCACATTAGATGATGCAAAAATCACATCTTCTCATGTCTGTGATATCATAAAAAACTTACCTCAAAAGCGTGTGGGCCTGATCTCATCTCTGCTATACTAATCAAGAAATGTTTAACTGAGCTAGCCCCCATACTTTCCAATCTCTACAATAAATGCCTAGCTGAATCTTGCTCCCTAATAACTGGAAGATGGCCTCTGTGGTACCAATATACAGGAATTCTGATAAAATAACAGACCCTCTCAATTATCCCCCCATTAATCTCTTCCCCCTTTTCACTAAAATCTTTGAGACCTTAATTAATGAAACCCTAGTTCACCATCTTGCAAAAGCAAATCTTCTCTCTGACAAACAGTATGGATTCAGGCAATGTCTACTGCATATATTTTAACATTTATCTGTGAATGCATTAACCATGTATTGGATAAAGTGGGTGGAGTCACAGCTGTAGCCCTTGATACATCCAAGGCCTTTGACAAAGTCTGGCACAAAGTGCTGCTAATCAAAATTAAATCGTATGTTATAACTGAACGCATACTAAATATAATTAGATCCATCTTAGACAATAGAAACATACAGGTTGTCATTGATGGACATACATCCAAGTAGCATAACATTAATGAGGGAGTATCTCAGAGGTCGATCCTTGGACCATTATTATTCCTGATATTCAAAAACGACCTCCTTGATAATATTGTGTCCGAAATGGGTATATTTGCTGATGATACAATGCTCTATAACATGCATTAGGGAAGAACAGATGTACATAAATCTAAGACAATCACAAAATCATTAGAAAATGACCTTCAGATGATAGTTGAATGGGGCCGCAAATGGATGGTAACATTTAATGCTAGTAAAACTAAGCTGCTCTCTTTTAACAATTACAAGACACCTCTTGAACCACCTATATCAATGAAAAATAACACCCTATCTGAGAATTCTACCTCTAAACTCCTTTTTTGGGACTATTTTACCATATTTTACTTTGTGAGCAATATGAACTGGAACAAATACATAGAGGACATTGCAAAGACTGCTGCAAAGATGGTAGGTTCCATCTATCAAGCTAGAAGACTACTCATACCTGAGAGTATCCTGTACCTCTACAAGACCACCATTCGCCCATGTATGGAGTATTGTTGCCACATCTGGGCTGGTGCATCTACCACTAGTCTTTTCATCTTGGATAGGTTACAAAAAAGAGTTGTCAATCTAATCTGTCCCACTTTATCAACTAAGCTCCAGCTCTTGTCTTATCGTCACAATGTTGCATCTCTGTACCTGTTTTGATGGAATGTGTTCTGATGAACTTCTTGCACTTGTACCCCGCACATATCCCCGACAAACCATTTAGTAATAAAATCACTTCACTGTTGAGGTCCCTAGATGCCAAAAAGCTTTCTATTCTAATAGTCTCTTCCCTTGAACAGCAAGACTTTGGAATTCCCTTCCTGCTACCTGCTTTCCTGGTCGTACTGATATGCAGAAGTTTACATGTAACATAAACCGACATCTTGCTAATCTTTCCTAGACATGGTCCCAAAAAGTAGCCTTTTTCGTCCAAGTGGTGATATGCCTTGTAAGGAGTTAACGTGAGTAAAATAAATAAATAAATAAAGCTGGTAGAGTGTATATGTGAGTATATTTATCATACAAGTGAATGTTAGACATAAAAAATGATATACATGAAAAGTAATTATAAAATGATGAATAGATGTGGGAGGCTGGTATATGGATCTGCAGAATAGATTTCCACATAGTGGTCAAGGAGTTGGGATTTAAAGTCGGAGTCGGAGTCGGGGGTCGGAGTTGGAGTCAGGAGTCAGAGTCGGAGTCGGAATCTAAGATATCAAAGGAGTTGAAGTCGGAGTCGGAATTCTAGGAATTCAAGTTATATATAGAAATAATTTCATAAAATCAACAGTAGGTTCTCTACAGTGCAATGTAAACTATACTGTATTATGGACTAATTTGCAAGGAGGCATGTGACGCTTCCTCATGGTGCATTGTGGTGGGTTCCCAACTAGAGCTGGCAATTAATTGATTTGATTGAATAATAGTCGATTTCACCGATTTTAATGACAATAAAACATGGAAGGGTTATACATTCGCTAATCCTCATTAAACCCCAAACAACGTCGGGTCTTCTGCTAATATATATAAATAAATGGCCTTTAAGCTGAAAGCTCCTTGATTTCATGAGAAAAACAAGATTTCTGTCTTGCAAATATGCAAGATTTTTTGCATTAAAATTGAATTCTCTTGGAAACTTCACACATTTGTCTGCTAAGACATATCATAACTGTCTGTCGAGTCTGAGATCTGAACTGCGTAGTCAGCACGTCAGCTCTATATAGCTATGCTGATGAGTCGTTATAAGAGTATTAACTAATTAATATACATGCATGTATAATTATCCATAGACAGACTGCTTCGCTGAACCACGGCTCTACAGTGTGGCTAGACAGGCAATATCTTTATTTTGGGATCAAACCTATGAGCATCTAAACGACAGATACTGTTAGAAAGTGAAATCTAAATGCTTATGTAATCATTCACAAACATTGGAGAGCGTTTGTGTTTAGAAAAAGCTTTACATTAATGCTATTTGGCTTTGTCACTTACCAAAGTGCTAAAGCCAAACTAGGAGGACATGAATCCAGTTATATAGTACGATGGCTTCTCAAATACACATCTGACCTTGTGTCTAACCTCCGGCAGAGGCGATAAATAATCACACACACGCACACACACACATATATATATATATATATATATAGTCATCCACATACAGTACTGTTTCGCAGTATCACAGCTCACCAGTGCAGCTAGACTTAGCCACTACCTCAATCTAGGATTGAAACTCGACCATCTAGGTGGCAGTCGGCACTTCTCACCGTTACGCTATTTTGTTATATTTGTTTTCTGCTAAGATGAGTATGCGAAATTACAATGTTTATGTGTGTGTGCGTGTGTGTGTGTGTGTGTGTGTGTGTGTGTGTGTGTGTGTGTGTGTGTGTATAAACCAAGCTTACACTACTACGATGAAATTAAAAAAAACCGACTAAGTTTATACAATGTATGCTTGTGCATATATATATATATATATATATATATACATATATATATATATATATATATATACTTAAATGTGCGCTTGTGTGTGTATGCATATAAATGCATATGTATCTACTTAAATGTGTATTTCTGTATGTGTATATGTATATGTACACACACAAATGCACATTAATATATATATATATATATATATATATATATATATATATATATATATATATGTTGCATGAATAAGCTGCAAAATTAAAAAAACATTACCTGCCACATAGGCACAAGACATAAAAACCAAAGGCTACAGAAGCCAAGAAGGGTGAAAAAATAAGTAGTTAAAATAAGTAAAATAAATTGTAAAAAAATAAAGTGCAAATGATTTGAAAATTGCAAAAAAGAATATAAAAAAGACACAAGACGTTTTACTGTTTTTTTTTGTTTGCCATTTATTTTTGCTTGAAAATAAATCAATAGTCTATATGCAAATCGTTGATTGAAATGTTACAGTAGATTCTCGTGAATGGCCATTTGCAAACATCCGGGCATTTGCTGATTTTTAAGGGCAATTCTCAACAATTGTCTTTCCGCCATTTTTTCTTTTTTTTTTTTTAAGAGGCGACCATATAAGGCAATTATTTTGCTGGCGGCATTTTTTTTTTTTGCTGTTGCTCTGAATAAAGCAAGAGGAAAAGAGAAAAGATTGCTAATGAGAATGATGAATAAAAAAGAGAGACCTGGTAAGAGAATAACAAAATAGAGATAGAAAGAGAAAAATAAATATAAAGATAATGCGAAACTGATCAAAAGAGACGGTGAAGAAATACAGTGAGTGGAAAATAAAGTGGACAAAATTAAGGAGAAATGCGGGAGTCAGAAGAGAATGTGTGAAGCAGAAAATGAAAAAGTTTAAGAAAGAGGAAAAGAGGGTGATCAAAAGAGATGGTGAAGAAATACAGTGAGTGGAAAATAATGATAAACCTTTAATAGATAGATAAATAGATAAATAGATAATTTTATATATATATATATATATATATATATATATATATATATATATATATATATATATATATATATATATATATATATACTTTTAACTTCAAACAAGAAAAAATAGTCACATTTATTTCATATAAACCGCGACAGAAACTTCTTAAATCAGCGCTTATCGCAAATTCAAGCATAATTAAACAACGTGGAGGTTTCTATAATTTATCGCCATTAATAAGTGAACACAGAAGGCTTTTTTTCTGCAGTGTGCCTTTTGTGTGAAGAGAATGAACCAATTTAGAATTGTGCCTCTTTTGAGAACTGCCTGATGTCGAGTTAGGTTAAAATGCCGACGAAATGCTCTAGCACCTCTCCCTAGTCAGGAATTGAACCTTGAGTTGATAGTCGTCAGCTCTAACTATTAGACCAATGGGAACAGCGGCCGTAAAAGATATCTAAAATGTCTAGAATTTTTTTCCAGTCTAATAGCGACGGTTCTTTGATTAACTGTTCCATCCAGTTAAAAATGAGTTCCATCACTCATTAAAATTGAGGTTGTCATTTGTTTCGAAAATCTCTTTAATTTATATTTATACAAACATATAGATGCATAAAAACACTTAGCCGCCATTCCACCGAGCTCAATTGTAAGGTTAGACACAAAGCCAGATATGATTTTGAGAATCCCTCTCACAATACTATAATACACTATATACAGGGTGAAATGTTAAAAATACCGTCTTAAAGGACACAACATTTTATTTATTTATTTTAAAACTTTTATTGAGAAAATCAATTCAGGTAATTTGATTATGTAGTAGAGCTGACATCTACTCAATGTAGCCGCCTTCAGCCTCAATCACCACTTCAATACACATCTGGAACTGGGAGCATACCTTTTCCACAAGCGCCAATGGGAACTCGGCGAATAATCAGCAGATAGTGGCAATCGGTTGGCTCCTATCGCTCTTGGGATTTGTACACATCTGGCCAACGAGTAGATGGTCTGCAACAAAAATATAATACCGCTTTTCATCAAATGGAAATGGAATCATGTCGCCTTTTCTAGGGCGACAATTTTATCATTCCACCGTGTATAGGCAGAACAGTAACTTAGCTTGCCTTTGGTAAGATTTGTTTGTTGTGAATTTATTTTTTCATCACATTCAGAAAAAGTCACTATGTATTCTTATCTCCTATATAATAAAATGACTGCAGAAATCCCCCTCTGGACCAAAGTATTGTAGGTTTGCAACAACAGATGCCACATACAAATTCAATGCATCTAGCCCAATAGCCACTATCTTATGTAGCTTTCCAACACCATTTTATAGACATTCAGTCGTGGTAATAAAATGATACATTGCATCCTACGAGCAACACCATCACAATCGAACCATCTTTATAGGAAGAAGTCTCTATTTTTCTCTCTAAATATTTAGTTCTACCATTATACATAGTTGTAACTAGAATGAATTCTTCACGTTTCACAGATTCTGTTATTACACCGACCCTAACTGGCTCATAAATACATAGACCTAAATCTATTGTAATTTGGTCCAGAGGGGAATTTCTGCAATCAAATTATTATATAAAAGAAGATAAAACGCGATTATTTAGAAGTTAAACTCTTCCATATATAAATATATATGAAATGCATCGGCTTAAAACCTCGTCAATCTACACAAGCACAATAAAAATTACGATAATGGCGTGTAAAATACATAAATGGTTATATATTTACACACACTCTTTATTTTTTCAATTTGATTTTTTTTTTGTGAAAATCTGGCTATAGTTATTAATTTAGCCTTTTTTTTTTTGGCTTTTTTTCTTAAATATTTGACTTCAAATACTTAGTAGAGTATGCCAACCCAATTAGGGTCATCTATTGGACACGTTTACGTTTTTAAAACCTTTAAAACACACATAACTTTCAGATTGAAAAAATAATTTAAAAAAAAAGAAAAGAATTAGTGGACCTGAACAATGCTGTCCCAAACATTTAATTTTTTTTTATTTTTCACTTAGCCATAAATTATCCAAGCGATTATCAGCGCTTACAGGCTTATATTTGAAATTATAACGTTCTAACCCTAACCCTAACCCACTTTTTCGGCACTCCCGTTGTTAATGCTGCCACTAGCATTTACATTATTTCTTTTCTATTTTTTGTACATTTCCACAGCGCTCACCATAGATTACACGCTTAGCTTTTACATTAACAAAATACGTTGGCAAAAATTGTGTACACCTTACCAACAGAAAAGTGAAACATTTAATGGCTAGGGGTAGCATTAACAACTGACATAACAAAATAAGTCTGTTCCATTTATTAGAACGTTATCATTACAAATAGCTCCTCGACTATTACAACCTTTTTTAATCTAATAATTTAGCTTGTAATTTAAAGGCTAGGGTAATCATTGCTTAGGTCCACAGCAGTGATTTTTGGTTGTTTCAATGTTCACATGTTAGGTGAAAGCACAGAATAATGGCAGCACATAATCAAATACCCATGTTAAGAATAGGTTTACAGATACTAATGTTGTTACTTCGGCACGGTACATTCATTTTTGGTCCCGGCATGCCAGTGCCCACTATTTTACTGGGCTGGCAGTGGCTCCCACTAACAACCATAGTTTAATTGTTTTGTTTTTTTTTTTGTTTTTTTTCCATAGGTGGGTTGGGTTGGGTTGGGTTGGGGCATACTTCCACTGGACAACGCTGGTACACGAGTTCTGCTAGTGAATAATATAAAGCAAAGTGCAGAAAACCTGTCTCTGTGATATCTCTACATTTCAACAAGGCAATGGCCTGAGACAATTGTCAATTGTCACAAAATATTTCGATGATAGAAAAATTATGGTATTGGCATACAGAAAAGCCTGATCTAATCCTCATTGAAGATATATGTGGATATTTGAAGAAAAGGCTAAGGGAGAGAAGCTCCTGTTATGGAAGAATGGAAGAAAATATCTGTTGGTGTGATAAGTGATCATGTAAAAACTACAAGATGCTCCCACCCCCAAAAATGCAATCCATGGAATCGTTAATCAAATTCACAATCTTTTCTCTAACCCAACCATACTACATGTCGACAGGCCCATCAGTGGTTTCAGTCATAAATGTTCAAGACTCTTTGTTTAATCGTCGTTCGATGATGTGTGAAGGTACTTTGGTGGTCGTCTCATCAGTTGGACGTGCAATCTTGAATGAGTTTCCCATTCACACGGGATCCTCCAAAGTTTTATCTCAATAGAGTATAGTCCATACTATACTCAATAGAGTATAGTCCATATAATCGAAACGCAGTGACCTAAAAAAATGTCACCCATGAAATTGTTAATAAAATTTGCGATCCTTTCTGCAATCCAACCATATTTGGTACAAATAGACTACAGTCTTTGCTTGAATTGCCCACCAAAATTTATTTGTGAATGTTGAACAGTCTTTGTTTTATCACCATTCAATGATATGTTTCGAATGTGCACCTTTGCATTGCAAGCATAACTGGACACAAAATGTCAACTTGTCAGTTATGCACTCTTCTTTTGCCCCATCCTGTTGAAATTACTATCTATCACTTACTGTAGCGTAGCATTGGGTTCATACCTAATTGGTTATAATCGTTAACGTTATTTACTTCAGTTCACGTTATGGCACATCAACTCTTTTAGACTTTATATCATATGATCTTACATAAGCTGGGGTTTTACATTTTTTGAACCTCTTATTTATTCGTTCGAGCAACTGTCTCTGCTCGTTCGTTATTTTCATGGCAAGTGCTCGACTGAACTCCAATCTATGATCCCCCTTGCCAAACTTTCACAAAAAAACACTCGCCTAGCTACAACCACTACATATGATTTCACTCACTTTCTAACTGTGCCTAAATTTAAATGCTGATTCCAATGAACAAAGCTTCTTTCCCAGAACTGCCTGTCTATGGAACACTGTTCTGCTGGCCTGCTTCCCGGTTGAATACAACATTGTAGTCTTCAAATCCAATGTAAACAAGTTCTTGTTGAGTCATCCCCATAAATAATCAAATTCTACCCAATTTACACCATTAACGATTGCTACCCTACCACCTTACATTCATTAACCATTATCCTCGAATGGCCTTTGGGCCTTGATAAGTGGTGACTTCAAAGTAAAAAATTTTTTTTTTTTAACTATAAAATATATGTGTGTGAAATGTAACTGAGTTCACTGCTTATCACATCAGTCGTCTGGGGGCTTTTTTGTAACAGGTTTTCGACTCAGTGGTTTCTCAAACTAAAAAGTGGGGCCTGTTCTAAAATCTATACTAGTTAAAATTGCTGGTCTGCTAACGTAGGGTCACATTAAATAACATTACAAACATCTTAACGATAACAAAGTAGTGCTCAGTATTAACTATGACTGACTTCATTCTTATCTTTAAGCCAATAATGATGACCAATGATTAAATATTGCAGTGCACTTGATGGAGTACAGTAATCTTTGAAGACAGTTATCTAGCAGAACAAACATAATATTTTGAAAAAAATAAGACATAGTTTAAAAATTATGATTTCTTCTGATTGGCTGTTAGTTACCATAGCAACTTTTTCGTCATCGAGACCTTCATAAATCATAGCGGGAATATCGCTCACATGCCGTCTTATTTGGGTTATATATGAGAGTTAACGAAAGTAATGCTCTTTGCCGTACTAGGACTGATAATCTTTCGCTTACGACGTCACCCGTTAATTCTGTTTCTCTCTTTTTTGTCCCTTCTTTCTGTTTCTTTACATCATTACGTTTTTTATTTGATTTTTTTTAATCTAGTCAATTTAAGAAATTGCTAATAATTTTTTATGGATTGTTGGCAACCAGATTGGCAAGGAAACTCTCCAGACTTACAAAGAGTGAGTCTAAAGATCAAATATATTCTCACTTGATCAACAGAGGATGCAAGGAGATGTGATTCTAACATATAACATTAGCGTGGGAAATTTAAATCTATCTTTCCAGAAGTTGTTTTTTTTTTAACCTCAGCAGCAAATGGTGGTCTCTACAGACACATGCAAAACATATACCACAATTGTTTCAGCTCAATAAAAAGAAGACAACATTCTCTGTCCATGTATCTGCTCTACAGAGACGATCCTGACGATGACTACCATATCCAGGTTTAAAGAAGACTTGACAAAAAATTCTCTTGGGTGTAGAGCCATTCTTGTAATAGAAAAATAACAAAAAAAAAATGAATGGCAAAAGGAATAACTATCATAGTGAAAAGAAAATTATCTAATTGCAAATATTAAATGCAATTGTTCTAAGCAAAAATTGGCAGTATTAATCCAGTTAGAGGGGTTTAATACATTTCGTCATGGTCGATTTGGTTTTGCTGTTGAAATAAAAATTATTATAAGAAAAATAATTTAAGTTTTCAACCCTTAAAAGTTAAATAGAAAATAATTAACCAAAATGAATTTTGCAAAACATAATTTTTCTTGAAAACAGTTAAAGTGATTAAAAACTTCGAACCGTATTTATTTAAAACACCACACAAAAACAGATAACGACACTCAGTCGTCAACAACGAGATCATATTTTCCTATTGTTTTTCTTAATTTAAAAAAAAAGAACTTAAAAATATTTTTTAAGTTTTCAATTAAAAAATCAATAAAAAAATAATTACCCTAAAAGAGTTTTGCAAAAACATAATTTTTCATAAAAACAGTTAAAGTGATATTTTTTCATATTGTTTTTATTAAGTTTTTTAAAAGTTATAAAATCTTTATAAAAATGCTGTCTGACGTGGTCGACGCAGAATTGTCCCTCTGCCGAATCGGCCACACCATCGAATCAACTGAGCTGAATCAGCAAAGGTGACACCAAATTGGTCACGCCAAAACGTTCCATTTCCCAGTCAGAGAAGCTTTGATTGGTAAAAAATTGATAGTATTAATCCACTCAGGGTAAACAAAGAGGAGTTTCCTTTTCGTACCAAGACATAGCCGATTTGGTGTGTGGCCGATTTGGTGTGTGGCCGATTTGGTGTGTAGCCGATTTGGTGTGTAGCCGATTTGGCAGGAGGACGATTTGCACTTCGTGGTCAGCTATGACTGAAAAAAATCCAAGTCATTCAATAGGTTTTATACAGCAATTTTGGTATCTGATTAGTTCATTCACTTGGTTATAAATATAATTTTCCAAATGTAACATTATTGGGAAAGGTTTCCTCACAGCATCAGTTGCTTGCAGAGACTAGGCAACTTTTGTAGCCTTTTAACTTTTTGGCTGAGGCATTTATACTGGGTAATCCTAAGAGGTCCACTCACCCAGGTCATGTCTCCCAACTTTCGAGTAGAGTAAATTCATTTCTTACTGCCTGAGGTGCCTGGCCAAGAATAGTCAACAAAAATGTACAGACAATTTTTAGTAGGCTAGAATGCTGCTCCTTTACGGCGACTGACTTGATTCTCTCTACCTTTCGATCTTGTTACCTGCAATGAGAAGAAAATACTTACCCTAAAATTGTGCCAAAAATATTGAAACACATTCAAACTATTTGTGGATTTTAATAACTTCTACTTGTCTCTACATATGACTTGTTACACATTTTTTCTTTTCTTTTTTTGCTAAATAAATTTGATTTAATTTTATATACCAAAATAAATTTCGAGTAAAAATACTACCGAGACTGGGTAGGACAGCAATTCTCCACACTTCAGATAACTCATTATAATGTCTGCGGGGACACCTTAATGATTTTTTTTCATCGGTAGAAGGTTAGGGTTAGGGTATAATCTTGAATGGATTTCACAGATTTGCAGCTTATTATCAAACAACGGTAAAATAAAGATTGTTGGACATTCATAACTAAAACTTGGTGGATAAGTCAGCATAAACTTGTTTATTTGAACTAATCATGATTGGGTTGAAGAAAGGATTGTGACTTTTATTAACGATTTTTATAGGCCATTTTAAAATTATATGGACAACTCTTATAGAGTTCAGGTGAATGTGAACCCTAAACATAATCACACCTTATACTGATGAGACGATTGCCAAAGTGTCTTCATATATTATTGAACAGTGATAAGACAACAAACTGTTAGACGTTCATAACTAAAACTTGGTGTACCAGTCATGCATAGACTGAAGTTTATTTGTACTTGTAAGACAAAAAAAGAAAAGGGAAGAAAAGTAATTAAAAAAAGGCAAGATAGCAAAGTGATTCTCATACAACCGTCTACAAGGATTCTCGTAATTGTTTGTCTGCATTTTCCTCGTGGCCTCCTTTTATGCAGTTAAGCAGCGAGATTTTGCATCATTTTGCAAGACAGCTTAGTTATAAAAGTTGTGGGAGCCACCATCTTGATTCTTTCTCCCCTCCCCTCAACAGTTTGATATCACATGACGCACATATGCACAAATGCTTCAATGGTAAGCTACAATTTTTCCTACAGTACCAAATATGGTTAAACGGTTGGATTGAAGAAAGTATTATCAAGTGTATTAATGAGTTACTGGATATTATTTTTATTATTTCTTCTTTGTGTATGTGTTTGGGGGGAGGTAACCCTGTATTTAGTTTATGTGTTCTATTCTATGAGATAAATCCACTGATAAATAATCTGGGATTAAGATGCGGTGAGTGTGAAGCCCATTCTGACTCACATCTACTAATGAGACGATCGCTAAAGTGTC
The DNA here is from genome assembly GCF_053919585.1 of Euprymna scolopes. Classification (NCBI taxonomy): domain Eukaryota; kingdom Metazoa; phylum Mollusca; class Cephalopoda; order Sepiida; family Sepiolidae; genus Euprymna; species Euprymna scolopes. The sequence continues at coordinate 74,341,397 of NC_136502.1, forward strand.
CCCCACACAATGTTATAACATAGACTCCTAAACATTCTTGACTGAAAGTTGATGGATCAATTAGGCATAGATTGAAATTTATTAACGAATCTGTGAGTAGGATTTCTTTTGGAGTCACTCTATATATATGAAAAAAAAAAAAAAAAACGAATAAAACCAATAATCAAGAATAATGGTTCACACAATTGATTATCGAATACAAAAGAACCAATAATTTTGTCTCATGTTAAATGTTTGCCAATGCTTGTTATTTGACATTAAAACCAACTCTTTCAAATTTCATCATTTGTGAAAAAATATCTGCATGACATTAAAGTGTATATCCACCATTAGTGATAATGCAAAGCTTTATTTAAAAACGAAGTGAGCACTCTTCGGCAGTTTTAGTGTTTATGTAAACATAATGGTTTCACATATTTATGGCCTAATGTTAGAAGAATTCATTTTCAAAAAGACAGTAAAGTCTTGATCCTGGCTTGAAGCACTTGCTTGGTAGCCATATTGAAGAGCTGTGATACAGCAAAACCATCCATCTTTGTAGGACTATATAAATAACTCTTGAAATAAAAACTTACCCACAAATTCAAATAAGAGACAATCATCAGACATTGTTTCTGTTGCGGTTTATTTCTTAATCTATAAACTTATATTATACCAGTGTACACTCTCTGTCAAAAATGATGAGACAAAAATTATGCTTTGCCAATGTTTGCACTTGCTATCATCATCATTATATCACTATATTAGATTTAACACCCGTTTTACATGCTGACATCTGTTGTACAGCTTTAAGAAATTGACTTCAAAAAATGATCCCTCTATGGTGAATTCTTTATTTATTACTCTTTCAAATCCATAACTTCCTCTCACGTTTTCCTTGGCCTTCCCTCATGAACTGACTCTGCTACTTCAGCTGCTTTCCATCCACGAACCCAAGATCTCCCATCTATTCTTTCAATGTGGTCATATCATCAAAGTCTCCTGTTCTGCATGCAACCCCCCCCCGCATACTTTTCAGATTTAAAGTCTCAAATCCAAGCCTGTCTTTAAGACTCACATCACAGGTCATTTCATGTCATTTTACGTCATGCAAGCATCTAATCCTCCCTGTGCTCCAATGATATAACCAAGGTACAAAATATCGGAACAGTCTTAATAGTTTTATCATTCAAATATATTTTCTGATATTCCATCCAGTTACGTTGCCTCACGATTTCTGCACTTTTGTTTTAGATTGTGTGTTTTTCTAATTCTTTTACTGAGTCTTTCACACAGTTTTCTATACTTCCCATCCTCCTCCCTATCTTTCCTTTTTAGATGGAGTCGATCAATATAGTCCTTCGACTATCGTGCATTGTTTATAATCATTAATTTCCTAGTTTTCTGGTACATATGTCTCAATTCTTATTTGGTCCAGTGCACACTTTTCCATTCAGAATTCTATTTGACTGTCCTGGCTCCAAATTCTGATCATGTTTATAAGCATTTCCAACCCCTTTTTGCTTTTCACAAATAGCTTGAAGTCGTCCCTATATATGAGGTGGTTTATTTTTTCTTCTGTATCAGTAAACTTGTATCCTCCTCCTCCTCCTCCTCCTCCTCCTCCTCCTCCTCCTCCTCCTCATCCTCCTCCTATCATCATCATCATCATCATCATCATCATCATCATCATCATCATCATCATCATCATCATCATCATCATCAATTAAAAACTATATATATAAACTATATAAAACCTATATAAAACTATATTAAAATATATACGTAAAAGGAATCATAATCTCTGGATGATTTAATCTGTCCACAGGTATATTGTTTCTTACTTTTACAACACGATTATATAATTTTGATTTTGCAACTTTTTTCTTCATCCATGTAAATCAGCAGTTATTATTGTTACTTCAATCTACTTGATTTGTCTGATGATCGCAAGTAACTAAGGTCTACATGAAAAAAAAGAACACACACATTTAGGTACAGAGATCTTTCGTAAAAGCAAACAGGAAATGTTTTTGTTATTTAAATATTGTTGTAACACAGCACGGACATACATATGGCAGCTGTATGCAAATGACCGAGCTGTGTGCGAAGTGACGTGACGACAAGGAAGAAGGAAAAAGATTATAAAAAGAAGAATGTGTGTACAGATCGATGATCACATTAGAGAGAGGACACAGATAGACGTGTTACACACATGGGCTGAGAGCGACATGTTTGAACAAGAGACAAGTACCTGGAAATAAATGTCTGTTGTTTCATTGGAAAAAAGTGTGTTGAGATATTTCTTGTCTTGGTTTCCTTGTGGCAATGTCTAACATGTTAACACGTGTGTAAACGTGTGTGTAACATTACAGTATAACCAATTCCAGGCTGCTAAAAATGATATTGCCAATCTTGAATCCAGTATGAAAAAGAACTACCTATATAAGAGTCAAATATGTCCTAAGATTGAGTATTGCTGCGACATCTTGGAAGATGCTGCTCAGAGCAATTGTTCTTGCTTTAACAGAATCAAAATTAATTTCTCAGTCTCCTTTGTCCTGCCTAGCCTCTTTCTCAAAAAAGAGACTCTATTCTCATTTCCATGGATGATGTTTGATTTTTATCAGTGACAGATCTCTAGTACCGACTGGTCTGAAAACTTAAAGTGAGTATGAAACAATATTAATGATAAACTAGTCGGACCTGTGTAAACTCCAGTTGTATACTTCATCTGTTGTATATTGCTGCCGCGCATTCTATGAAAGTATAGAATGACCTTGGACACCATGATATTATTTCAGCACTTTTGTCCAAACTTTGTTTTTATTTATCTAAGTAGATAATATAATTTCAGAATATATCTGGCTATAAAGGTCTATTTTCAATCGCCATGTAGGAGTTTCTGATATAGTTCCATTTTATAGATATCCGACATGTATACAGCTCCACAATATTATTGTACCATCTTTGGACAGAATAAATACTACACTTTGAAAAATCTATTTATTTACGAAAATTTTACAAAAGTCATACATAAATTAGGCACAAGGTCATCCAAAAGTATGGGAAGGAGAAGTCTATGGGCATCCTTGCCACTGTACCTAATATTTGCTTAAGATTTTCCTAGCTAGAATCCTAAGTTACCATAATACCGCATTCACTCCAAGGGTCGTCCTACTTAAGAATCCCAAATCGATCTTTTTTAAATATGTACAAGATTAATAACTCTTTTTTTAAGAAACAGAATAATTTTACACTTTGATCTAAGTTTGAAAACGAAGAAAGTGGTTTCACGTTTCACACAACAGTAACATAAGATAACATTTTTAGTTTTGCATATTTGGTGATTAGTTGATTCTATCTTTTTTAAAAAAAGGGGGGTGATAACATACAAAGAACGCAAAATACGGAGTTGTCTCAGCACATTATTATTATGTAGATATTTAGGAGTAAAACCTAACAGCCAGCCATGGTTCTCTCCAGAATGTGCTGCTGCCATCACGCACAGAAACCACTTTTTCCATAGCAACCAACATAATAGATGCACTGAGACTAAAGCTGCCTTCAGGACTGCCAGCAACCACTGCAAAAGAGTAATAAAAAATGCAAGAGAGCTATATGCTCAGTCTGTTAAATCCAAAGTAGCTGAGCAGCGGCTTGGTTCTCACCAGTTTTGGCAAATAGCAAATAGGATCCTGAACAGAAGCGTGCGTTCTATCCCAACCATCATCAATGGACCTGAGGTCATCTCGTCAGCATCAGACAAGGCCAAACTATTTGCAAAGAACTTTGCAGCTAATTCTACCCTATGTGACGAAAGCCATCAATTCCCCGTATTTCCTCCTATAACGGACAACACGTTCTGCAACATACAAATATCTGTGCGCGATATCGCCAAGCTAATCAAGAACCTTGATTCCAGTAAAGCAACTGGCCCTGACGGCATTCCAATCATTGTGCTGAAAAAGCTTCAACTAGAACTTGCCCCCATACTTACAAAACTCTTTAAACGTTGCCTTAAAGAGAAGTGCTTCCCAACACCCTGGAAAACCTCATCAGTTTGCCCTGTATTTAAGAACTCAGGTGAAAAGTCCTCTCCCTCTCAGTACAGACCAATAAGTCTCCTGTGTGTCATGAGTAAGCTGCTGGAATCCATATTAAATAGAGAAGTAGTCAACCACATCAGCAGAAATAACCTTCTTAGTGACATGCAATATGGTTTCCGTTCTGCCAGGTCTACAGCAGATGTGCTAGCTGTTATATCTCATAGGATTAGCGAATCTCTTGACAAAGGCTTCCTCTCTAGGGCAATTGCTCTGTACATATCAAAGGCCTTTGATAAGGTATGGCATAAGGGCCTACTTCCAGCTACAGTATAACTGGAAATGTTTTCTCGATCATAAAATCATTTCTCTCCAATAGGCTCATAAGAGTAGTAGTTGATGGGCAGAAATCAGAGGCCATCAGCATTAATGCTGGAGTTCCTCAGGGGTCCATCCTGGGCCCAACTCTCTTGCTGATATACATCAATGATCTCCAAGAACACATACTTAAATCATTCATTGACATCTATGCTGATGATACGACCATCTATGGCAACACATCAAAGGCCGTAAATGACAAAGTTCTCTCAGATTCTCTCTCCTCTGATCTTGAGCGTGTGGTACAGTGAGGGTGGGGGCTGGTTACTTTTAATGCATCTAAAACCAAGCTCCTATCTTTACATCATCAACACTCTGATCCCCATCTAGCATCAATGTATATGGGTGGCTCTCATCTAGGGGAAGCTCCATGTTTTGATAAGCTTTTGGGCTTGACCTTTACCCCTGACCTGAAATGGAATACGTACATCAAGTCAGTTGCCAAGATCGCTGGAAAAATGGTAGAAGAAATCTCACCCCTGATACAATTCTCTATCTGTATAAAAACCAAGTACCTCCAAGGATGGAATACTGCTGCCACATCTGGGCAGGAGCTGCTAAAAACAGTCTATCCTGCCTTGACAGAGTACAAAATGGGCTTCGTGGCCTAGTGGGTGAGACATTGCGAGCCTATCTTTGTTTTATCGTCACTACCATGGCAGGTGCTCATCTGAACTCCAACCTCTGCCCCCCCCCTCGCCAATCTTTCACTATAAACACCCGTCTAGCTGAAACCACTGTCAAAAATTTTCCCCACTCCTTATCTGTGCCAAAATCAAAACGTAGATTCCATAAACAAAGCTTCTTTCTTAGAAGTGCACGCCTGTGGAACTCTGTTCCGGTTGTCTGTTTCCCACAACCTGGATATCTTCAAGTCCAATGTGAACAAATTCCTGATGAACCGCCTCCTTAAGTAAGACACCTTATCAAATCTCCAACACTAACGTACTGTACACACACAATAACCCTTATCCCCGAGTGACTTGACTTCCGGGCCTTGATAAGTGGTGACTACCTTGTAAAAAAAGTAAAAACTATTCAGCAAAATTCAAACAAATGTGGTATGAAGTGGCCTTAGTGTGACAGACGTATACATTGTAATACATAAGAAGAACAAGAAAGCAATAGAAATTAAGATACTCTGGACCCTTCATAAACTGGACAAAAGGAGAACTCGGTAAATTAAATTCAATGTATAAAAAGAGAAAAGCATGAAGTTAGTAAGCTATGAAGGTGACATTGTCGAATAAAATACATTGATGCTAGAAATGAGTAGACAAGCCTCATCAAAATTAAATAATCAAGCTTTACTCCCATTGCTTGAGGTTGAAGTGAGGGAAGAGACTTAAAATGGAAAGAGAGCAATAATTGTTTGAGGACATATTTATACAGACACAAAATGATACTCTTAGAAATGGATATTAAATGGATATTTTTTTTTTTTGCTGTAAAACGTTTTGGAGGATAAGGATAAATATATTATTTTGTACAGAAGAAGTTAGTCACATTTTTTAAAGCATTATTTCATGAGGTGAAATTTGAAGAAGAAAAAAAACGAGTAATGCTGTATAATTTTTTTATTAAATTAAAAATAATTTATTTCTTTTTTAGGCTTTCGGTAACATCCACTCTAATCCTAGAAGAAGACACTAATTTTTTGCTCCTTTTATTTTTTTTCTAATTTTTTTGGTGATGTCAAGTTCAGAGGGTGATGGTCCCTAGAGGAGAAAAATTGTATGTCCAATCTTGTTAATTATTGTATCCAAATCAGAAAGGAAAAAAAAATACAAAAGAAACAAAAATTATGATTAGAGTAGATGTAAACGAATGTCTGAGAAAAAATATAATAAAAAAAAATGTAGAATTACTTAGTTTTCTAAAAGTTTCAGATTATTTTGTAATTTTATGCATTAAAGTCTCCTTCAATTTTATATGAGCTGTTTTCTTCTTTGCATGTCTTTGGTGTGGTTACACGACAGTCAATCACTGCTTTGCATTATTGTTGCTCTTTATAAAATTGTTCAATATGCACTGGTTGAGCAGTAGAGGGCAGAAAAGGCTTCTTTTTACGTTCATAATTGGGTCATTTTTGTAGCTGCATCTATTAATAACAGTTTCTTGATCGCCCTATTCCCATTTTCAGACAGTTGAGTTTTTTCCATCAGCTCCAGGGTTCTTCTTAGCTATGAGTGAAAGCCTCGGAAAGGGAAAGGGTTCCCAATGTCAGTAATGTTATGTAGCGGGGTACATATTGGAGGCAAATATAATGGGGACTCTGAACAGAGACGATAATGACATTTATATATATTTACATCACGACGACGACTGTGACGATTCTTGCAGACTTTATACTATTAATACAGAGCTGAGACATTTATTCAGCAGTTCTTGTTAACACATAGAGATACATTATTGATGATGGCAGAGGACACATAATACTTCAAGGGAGTTATACAAAGTTCGTTTACAAGATGATAGACAAAACACATTTACCTTTTCAGTTGGTGGAATGACGACAGACGAAGACAACAGTTTACAAAATATAGATGATTACTTTATTCATACCAGCTGGATGATTGATGATATCAGGAATTCAAGCTTCTTTGACTACATGGTCTACTCTTCTCTCCCTTCACCTTTAAAGGCATCAGTCGCTGACCAACTCTTGTCTCTAACTAACTCTATCACTGTGACTGTGATTCTTTGATCTCTAACTAACTTCGGATCCTGTCTCAATATATTGGGAATCTCCTTTCTTTATGACGGTGGGCTATTCCACATGAATAATTTTCACGTGGATTTTACATGTGTCTGTCCAAACACACTTTTGGGCAGCAAAGAATTCCCAATTTTAATTCTTCAATACCCAACCTATTTTTAATCATTATTTATAAACTCACATTGTCTATTCTTTTAACTGACATATTTAATATCCAGTTATTTCTAAAAGAATGACCGATTGACTAAATTCCTAAATTATCTATCTCTGACATAAATAATATCTATTTGCGAGAACAATGCTAACCGTTCTGCATTCCTTATCTTTTGACACTTGTCTACTGGGTTCGATTCTAGCCTTTTCAAACTTATCTAGTTTTGCTTTCTTACTTAACTGCGGTCTGACCCTTTTCATAAAAATAAGAGAAGAGCTATCCTTTAGCCCTGCAATTCAAAACTGTAATCTGATCTCTTCCTGTTGTAAAAGGCTCAGCTTGTTTGTTTAATCTTAACTTCAATTCATTAAGATGATGTTCATTACTGCTAGCCTTTGTGACTTCTAACTATAGAGATTTTTAGTAATTATTTAATGTTATGAGAGTGTTCGTTAACTTTTTCTCAACTGTGCTCCATATATATTAGTCCAAAAGATTAAGAACTGGGAAGCTAGGGAATCAAATGTTAGGTTACATGCGATGGTGAACATCCATTTTAGTATTCTGTGAACCTTGATGGCCGAGTGGTCCTAGACGTTGCATCAAAGTTTACAGTTACCCAAAGGTGCTGAGTTCAATCCTGAACGAAGGCAGTGAAAAAGTAACATTCAAAACAGAGAATCAGCAACTATGTCCCAAAGCCTAGCTGGAGTCCGAACAGGGTACCCCCGTAATAATAATAAAGGGTTGGGTTCGAGACTCCTAACAAACGGTTCCCCAGTTCGATACAAAACACCTGACGAAGGCGGGAGGGCAAAACGGCCGAAACGTTGTGACAATAACAACCAAGATGAGGAAGTCAGTCCGACAATCTCAATCAATGAAAACACCTCATCTCAAAAATACAGACAATTACATATAAGACTTGTACCCGATGTGTTTCCATAACGTATTGTTGTTTCTGACACACAGCATTGTTTTGTAATTGACCTCATGGATCTTCTAGGATTACCACCAATACATACGGAATAAATTCATGTGTTCTCGTGCTACATTTGTGTCTAGTATGTCTCTTACGTTTTGATAATGGTGACACCGTTGAATATTAAGACTGTATCTGATTGCAAACTTTGTAAGCAACTTTTAAAAATTGTTCTATTTCTAAATTTCTTCATATTACCGATGAACATGTGCTTTTTCCGTTGTTATGTAATTAGAGGAGCCGACATTGATAATTCTGAAATATAGAAAATATAAGGTTAATTAATATTCCTGATTTTCAAGTAAGTACATATAATACCTTAGGGAGGTGAACATCCCTGTTTTGCACAGTTCCAGGTCACCATTGGACAAAGTGTAGCACCTGTTAGCCTTTTTCTGATATTTTGGAGGGCTACCATATTGGGGGGGGGTAGAGGAAGCTCTTCAGCTGTGGTGAAAGCAATCCATCTAGAAGAAGGAAGTTCCAATGAAAAGCCAAACCAGATAGAAAGAGTTTGTTAGCCCTGTAAAGGAATCTTCTTATGATAGTGTCACAATATAAAACACCTGCTTCCAATTTGTCATGAGCCAGCACAGAAGTAGTAAGATTCATAAAACGGTTATGAGAATGCTCACATCTAACGGAAGCTATAGAAACACAAAGAAAACATTTCTGATATAGTAAAAATAATGTATGTAATCAAATCTTGCTACATCTGTTCAGTAACTTGACAGAATTCAGAATCGATTTTGAAATCTCGTGGAGATGATCTCTTCTGTTCCTTTCAAGCTTTTTCTAGCAAAAGCGAAGTTGTTAGTCTCTTTCTACATTACCGTAATTTCCATGGACGGTGTTCGACTGAGCTCAAATCTCTAGTTATGCCTTGTAAAGCATTCACAGCAAGAACTCGTCTTTCTGCCAAAAACGTTCCCTTCTATCTTAATGTGCTTAGTATCAGACGAAATTTCCATGAAGAGAACGTTGTCACAAGAACTTTCCATCTATAGAACACATTACCATAAGACTGCTTCCCTGAAGATTTCAGCTTGGTTGTCTTTACCAGATTCCTAGCTAGAACCGAATTCACAAATATTCGAACTTGGTTTTGACAATCATCCCATCTCAATGACTCTTATCCTCAATATCCTTCATAAATGGTGACCATTTTGGTAAAAGAAAACCTTATGCACCTCACACACACACACACACACACACACACACACACACACACACACACACACACACACACACACACACACACATCTAAAATCAAGAAGTAAATATTAAGTTTACAAGCCAAAAGCTTCTGCAAACTTAAAGCGAATATAAATATTAATATTTATATAGTAATCCCAACTAAATAAAAAAGCTCAATAGCAACAAAATAGGAAGTAGAGCTTGTCATAAAAGAACATAATTAAAGACTAAATTATGATTTACAAGAATTTATTGTTTGACAGGATACTCAAAAAGAAATATATAGATTTCCTTAATCTGCGGAGTTTCAAAGAATGCGTTCTTTTATAATGAATTCTCCTGTTGAATCCAGACGTATGAGATTCAAACAATTAAGTTATTCGAAATCTATGCGGATGATTTGTTCATAGTAGTGAAAGTTGTGCGTCAAACCATCCACACTTTCTGGAACCACTGATAAACTCGGTCGATGAAACTGATTGCCACAAGACAGAATAGAGCAGTAGACGTCAGGTTTTACATCAGAGTTTTCCTTTTCCTAGATGTATGTCCTAACAAAGACTTACGTCACATCATCCCCAGTGATTTTAAACACATCCTCAGATACTAATTTGGAACTTTCTACATCCCGCCGCAATCTAAACAAAACCCAGTATTCCCAAATAGTCATCCATCTAGTATGGGTCAGGTTGATCATTGTTTATCATTGGTGATCTAATGAGAACAAATGTGTCAATGTGATAATGCTATATATATATATATATATATATATATATATATATATATATATATATATATATATATATATATATATATGTGTGTGTGTGTGTGTGTGTGTGTGTGTGTGGTCGTCCACATCTAGTCATGTTTCGCTGTATCACAACTCATCAGTGTGGCTAGACTAACACCTTTCCCAAGCCGAAGATTGAACCTAGAACCATCGCGTTGGCAGTCGACCCACGGGAGCGGCGCCCATAAATAACCTTAACAAATGTCCATTTTAAACAAACATTCGTCCACCACTTTTATAGTGCTTAAACCGCTTGTTTACAAACAAACATCGAGCCTAGCATTTACAACCAATTAAGTAATTAGTGGTATTATTTACGACAGTGCTCTACCCCCCCCCACATATATATATATATATATATATATATATATATATATATATATATATATATATATATATATATATATATATATAGCCGTATCTCAATTCTTCATTGTGGCTAGACATATTAAGTGTTTTCATGCTGAGATTTGAATTCTAATGGCCAGATGACTTACAACAGTCAGGAATCTACCTTTACACTCTCAATCTTGTGCGTTTTTATTCATTTATTTTTTTTTCACATTACCAGTCACATCGACAAGTCTGTTCAGTGCACAAGAGTAATGCTTTATGCTAAGTAGAAACAGTTATTTTTTCCCCTACGATATAGTTTCTTTAACGTTTTTTTTTTCCTTTTCTTACTTTTTTATAGTGATCTGATGAAAAATTTGCATTTTATCTCATAATCAGAATGCAGTCAGTCCGTTAGTGGCTGGAGTCAAAGGAAGAAAACAAACAAAAAAAAAGAGCCATTTCGAAACACATTGCATACGCAAGGACTGAAAGCCAAGCAGGCTCTTTCCCCTTTTAAATGCAATAACAACATTTCTTTCTTTCTTTCTTTCTCTTTCTCTCTCTCTCTCTCTCTCATTCTCTCTTTCTTTTCCAGTTTCTTCCCTGAATTGTCCCCCTCCACTTCATCTCCCTTGCAACTGCCTTGATGTTGTTGTCACAGAAATACCACCATCATCAGCAGCGGCGGCAGCAGCAGCCGTAGTGGCGGTGGCAGCATCAGTAACCGTTCTCAACGTGAATCTCTACTGTAGGATGCAAGCCTCCGTTAGAAGTGGCTGTTGTTCCCGGATCTAATATCAGAAGGTGAGTTTCTATTTGTTACTTATTAAAAAAAAAAAGAAAAAGAAAAGAAAGGGGTATTTTTGTTGGGGTTCGGGTGGGATGGGGGTTGGGGTTATGGGGAGGGTGAAATATTTATTTGCTTTTGTCTATTGCCTATATATACATTTGCCACGTTTGTTGTCATTTCATCTATTTGGACTTCATCAAAACAAAACTTACTTTTCCATTCTGTTGCTTCTTGGTAACTTTAAAACTGGACAATGCGAAACTAATTTTAAAAAATGCATACGACAAAAAGTAATGAACTAGCTCTCTGCCTGTTAAACTTAAAACTATGTTACTCAGGTTTAGAGTAAAGTGCAGTATCAGTTCTGTACAACGTTTCAACTTTTCTGTTCTCCTTCGGCTAGTGAAGAAGTCTTTCTAGACTGAGAGCATTTTTTGCTTCTGTCTCGATCCAAAAGGCCTTTTTGGGGGAGATTATTTTCCCTCCTCAAGAAAGCGAACGTGTCTTATTCTGCCCTCGTGGGGAAGCTAATAAACAGGGTCATCTTATTTTGTCTATCTATCTTGGTCTTGCCAACTCCTATCTATCTATATATTTATCTAGCGTAGTCTTTTCAGATATATAGCCCGGCAGTTCCTTACAGGGATTAAACACTGAAGATTCTGTGTAGCTTAATTATCATATATACTTTTATAACTTACTACCTAGCTCTGCTCACATGTTGAGCACTGTTGGAGTAAATATTGAAAAATATATATATTAACCACCTATCTATCCATGTATGTATCTATAAATCTCGGGCTGTTGATATCTATATAGATAACTATCTATCTCATTCCATAAGGTTTCGTTGTATCACAAATCTTCAGTGCGGCTAGACGAGCAACTGCCAAGGATATATTTATGCGATGCTTCGGGTCAGTGTCAAGAAACAATAGACACTCCTTTAAGGATAGTTGGACATGTAATTGTGAGGCAAGTGTTGCGCAATCTCCAACCACACCCATCCTTCATCGGCACTGCTTGGATCC
>NC_136502.1:74356298-74368798 GCF_053919585.1 Euprymna scolopes
TGAAATCGACGGTACCGCTATTTTTTATCTTTTCCAAAACGCGCGCACGCACACACACACACACACACACACACACACACACACACACACACACACACACACACACACACATATATATACATATATATATATATATATATATATATATATATAATGTTTTAATAATGTTAAATGGTTCACAATAAGAATGCAGAAATTACTTTTGAAAACCAATTAAATTCTTTATTTATTAAAAGATTTTATAGAATGCTTAATGTTATGAATTTAAAAGTGTATAACAGAGCCGACACACTTCTTAAAGTTAAGACATCCCACAGATCTCAACATTACGTCATTAAATAAAAAACAGTTCTTATTTTAATCTAATATAATATGAAATAATTCAAAAGTTCAAATAAGAACTAAACCATGACTGAAGCAATAGTTGACGATCTTCTCTCAGGAGAATAAAACCCGGTAAAATTAGAATTTTTGTGTCAGTTTATATATATATATATATATATATATATATATATATATATATATATATATATATATATATATATATATACACACACTTGTTGACGATCATCTCTCAGGAGCATAAAACCCGGTAAAATTAAAATTTGTGTCAATATATATATATATATAATATATATATATATATATATATATATATTGACACAAATTTTAATATATATTATTATACACACACACACACACACACACACACACACACATATATATATATATATATATATATATATATATAATATTCTTTATTTACGATACTTATAACTGAAAATTATTCAATTATTTTTATTTGAAAGTATTGCGTGAATCCTTGATTGAAGTTATTATTTTCTTTAACATGGTGCTCCATGTGGAAATATATTTTATTTTCTTATAATATATACCAATCCTTATTTAAGAAGCTCAATGTAATCACAGACAATATAGTGAATGAATGACAAAAGTCTATATTCCAAAGTTCGTGATGTTGACCATTTTATAATTTATTCCTTTCATTCAGTTGAATTGTAAATGTCAACTGAATTAAAGGAATAAATCATAAGATGGTCAACCTAATGAACTTTGGAATATAAACTTTTGTCATTCATTCTCTCTCTCCCTCCCCCCCTCTCTCTCTCCCTCTCTCTCTCTCTCTCTCTCTCTCTCTCTCTATATATATATATATATATATATATATATATATACTCATCCACATACAGTACTGTTTCACTATATCACCGCTCATCAGTGCAACTAGACAGGCAACTACCTCAAGCCAGGATCAAAACTCGACAGCCCAAACGGAAGTCAAGGCTTCTTACTATTATGCTATTCGACTGTTTGCTGGGCGGATAGTGAATTAAACATGTTTTGCCATCGTCCAGATACCTAAGCTCGATTTTACACAAAGGGCATCACTTTATACGCTAATGGCAGTGTGTATATCACTTCTCAATATGCTCAACCCGATAAGGAGCATTATAGTCATCCACATACAGTACTATTTCGCTGTATCACAGCTCACCAGTGCGCCTAGAGAGAGAGAGATGGTTAAGACATGTGCATAGGCTTAACAATGACACCATCGTAAAACTTGCTAATTCATTGAGCTCATTTGTACCATTTCGACTATTATATAAGGAATATATACTTAAAAAAAGTATATATTTTTATATATACTGCAGAAATATATATATATATATTTCCACAGCCAAACAACGTCGCCATTCACAAGAACCATGACAGCCAACAAAACAGAAGTCCAAAACTCAAGTTTCGCCCTCATTTGGGCTCATCAGTTAGACATATCCGAACTTGGGATTCGAAACCTGAGCCTCTTGCATGCGAGGTGAGCACTCTGACACCTGAGCAAACCCACTACACACACAAAAAAATCTATTAATTAACACAGATCAAGCAAACCCTTGTGAAATCCGACTATTGAATGAACCTAATTCGTTTCAAACAAGGGATGTGGTCATCACAACCAAAGCCGATGTCTCACAAGTAGGAATTTTATACTCGGTAAGACGATACCAAAATGAGAGCAAAACTTGAGTCTTGGACTTCCAGTTTGTTGATTGTCATGGCTATTGTGAGCTGCGACGTTGTTTGGGCGTGGAAATAATTATATAATCTTTCATATTCTGAATATATATATATATATATATATATATAATAGTTATCTAAAGCCACACGTTTCACTGTGTCAACAGCTCATTAGCACAGCTGACTATACAAACAGTCCACTCACACACACACACACACATATATATATATATATACCAGCAGGGAAACCTGACGTTGTCTGGGATTGAAATAGGTTCACCGAATGTTCCACAGCATACTTTTATTGTCATCAGAATCAGTGAAATTGTCTATTTTTCACTCAAATCGATTGATTGGCTGGTTTAATTGCGGACCTATTGCCGTGCACTAGGAAGAAACTTTATATACCTTCCTTCAGCGATTTAGCTCATAATACATTGCACTGAACAGAACCGATTGTTGATTTAATAAAATTTTCTTTATATAATGGCTTGAATTAAAGTTTAATTTAAAAAATCAACTATCTTGGTTCAGTTATGCCCCAAAAAGAAATATTCGCTTTGAACTAGCCCGTCTTATGAAAGAACTTACTATTGATTTTACACACCGAGCCCTTTAGTAATTTATAAAATATATATGGCGATTAAGCTACACTGAATATTCTGCGTTTCATCCACTCTAGGATTCTAGGCGCATAAGCCTGAAGAATCCTAGAGTGGATGAAACGCGGAATATTCAGTGTAGCTTAATCGCCATATATATTTTATAAATTACTAACTAGCTCTACCTATATATTGAGCACTTTTGAAGTAAATACTTAAAGTTTACGCATAAATTTATAGTTTTGTATATTAATTTTATGTGAGTAAATGAAGTAGTTATATATATATATATATATATATATATCGAGGCCAAGTGTAGTATCTGTTCGGGCCAAGATCAAAGTGTAGTATCTGTTCTGCAGATGCTGCACTTAAGATAATTTGTACCAGTCAATGGAGGGGAAACCCTCTATACTGGGACAATTATTATTTTTGGTAAGCAGAGTGCCCCCTTTTTGCCTACTTTTAGGGGAGCTGGTTTTTACCCCACATTAAAAACGGCCTTGTGCCTAATTTGCTTTGGTGAGGAAGCAAATAAATACAATAATGGTTGTATAGGTTAGTTTCCTAGATTCCACTGAAATCTCTGTGTTTATTAAAGAGTGCTCAAGTGAGGACTGAACTGGTATATAGTATGTTTATTAAATAAACATTATTGGTTATATATGTGCATACATATTTCAGTGGAATTGGGATTCCACTGAAACATGTATGCACATGTGTAACCAATAATGTTTGTATAATAAACATACTATATATATATATATGATGATGATGATTGCAATGTCTTGTCAGACGAGTGCCACTCCCTCAGACATTTAAAATCCATGAGCCCAAATACATGAGGGAGTATCTATACAAAGATGATGTTACAGAGTCTCGGTTCAAAATGTTGAGATCCAGCAACAAGCAAGAGCAAGATAGCCAGCAACAAATTAAACTGCAGACCAGCTTAATGCGGGTACTGGTCTTCCGCTTTATGTTTTTTTAAATCAGAGATTTGCTTCTCCTAGAAAGGTTGCCTTCACCACGGCTTACGGGAGCCCTCTCCACCCCAATACACATATACACACACACAAATATACACGGTGCTAGTTGGCCGTTGACCCAGAAAAAGAGTTCATTCGCCCTTTGGAAGGTCTTGTTTTTAATCCTCCAGGGAGACTAGCCGCCTTCCTCACCAAACAAGTCTGGTGGGGGAACCAGTTTAGTCACCGGTGACCCGACGATGAGCAGGTAGTACTGGGTTACATGGTACCAGTAGCATATGACATGACCTGACATATATGTGTATATATATACATACGAAGGTAGTTGATTTTTTAAATTAAACTTTAATTCAAGCCATTATATAAAGAAAATTTTATAAAATTACCAATAGGTTCTATTCAGTGCAATGTATTATGGGCTAAATCGCTGAAGGAAGGCATGTAAAGTTTCTCCCCAGTGCATAGAACTGCCGACTGTCAACACGACGATTCTAGGTTCAATCCTTGGCTTGGGAGAGATGCTAGTCTAGCGGCACTGATGAGTTGTGATACAACGAAACAGGACTGTATGTCGATGACTACAAATATATATATATATATATATATATATATATATTGTCATTCACATACAGTACTGTTTCATTGTATCACAACTCATCAGTGCGGCTAGACATATAGGCATACACCTTTCCTCAGCCGTGGATTGAACCTATAACCGTTGCATTGATAGTCGGAAGCTCTCACCATCGGACCATGAATAAGTGCCGTAAATATTTCTCTTCGAGTGTGTATTAAATCCACACCCGCCCGTTACAACAGTGCTCTAACCATCAGCTTGTTTTCAAACAAATTAATAGGGGGCTTCGCTTAATAGCTTAAATACATGGCGAGTGAAAATATATTTACAAAGTGCTCAACCCAAAAAGGGGGGGGGATTTAATTGTCATCTACATACAGTACTATCTCATTGTATCACAACTCATCAGTGCGACTAGACATACAGACATACACCTTTCCTATATATATATATATATATATATATATATATATATATATATATATATATATGTGTGTGTGTGTGTGTACCCTATGGATATAGAACATGTATGAACGGTCAATAATTTATTATTATCCTTATGAAACTAGTTTCCTCTTCCTTCATTTAAAAGTAAGTGCAAGAAATTATATGGACTTTGGGATTTCTTTATATCAAGATCCATGACGTTTAATTGCGGCTCAACTATTTTCATAAATGAATGCTGGAAAAAACCGAAAATCAACAATAACAAACAACATTATAATCGATTTAAGATCTGTTTTCCATGCTGGCATACGTTTGGCAACTTTTAGAAATTGACGTCTATACTAACCTATCTCTGACCAGGACTTTATCTATCCCTCTTTCTCTTAAATGCATCCTTATCACTTAATCCAATGTTTCTATTGGTCTTACCTTGCCAACTGACCTTGCTTGCTTCATTCGTTCTTCTTAGCTTCTTGCTACCATAATTTCGTTCTTGTTTGTTTCTTACATCAAGTGGCTTCAAGCCTTGTCTGGAGGGATTTCCATGGAAAAAAATTTATTAAACATCTACTAACCCAAGAACTCTCACCAATTCTTTCAATGTGGCCATACCATCGAAGTATCCTGTTCTGCACACATCTCCAATTTAATCTTCCTCCGAGGTCATCAGATCTAATCCTGTCTTTAAGACTTACATAGTACATCCATTGTATCATTCGCAGATCATTTCTCTCCATGCAATGCATGTCTGCAACCCTCATTGGCCAGGTATTCATTTCCATAAGCCATCACGGAGCATAAACGTATCAACATAAACATTTCTCTTAGTTGACAGTGCTCTTAGCTGGTTAGTAATGACAGAAATTCCGTGAACTAATGCTTACAATCACATTAGCACCTGCTCTATCTTGTGCTCCAATGGTATCACCAAGGTAACGAAACTTATGGACAACCGCAATAACTTTGCCATCCAAATATATGTTCTCCACATCCAAGTTCCCATCTGTCACCATCGTTTTATATAGCACTTACTTAGTTTAGCTACTTTTTTTTAAGTCATTAGTAAGTATTAATTAGTAAGTATTAATTAGTAAGTATTAATTAGTAAGTATTAATTAGATTAAGAAATCAGTACGAAAGGTGTAAGTTTGTTATCTTATCGTACAGCATGGGTTGCGCTGACTTCACTTTTTCAAAGAAAAAGTTTCTAGAGAAATTAATGGTCCCCAGCAGTATGCATATCCCGGTCAATATAGATAATGTTAAGACAGTTCGTTTTAATCTTTTTATTATTACTAATAAGTCGCAAGTTATCAAGGCGCCAAACTGCTTGAGGATAAGGTTTAATCATGTAGATAGATCGAAAAATGAATGATGATGAAAAATTCCATATACTATGCATTGAAAACAGGAAACAGCTCTTATTTCTTCTTTGTCAAAAACATTGTTCATGGCATGTGAAGTCTAATATAACAAGTGCTAGTGAGGCTGCCAACAGTAAACCTAAGGTTCATCATCTATTCCCCGTCAATACAGATGGCCGTTGACGTCCATGGAGGTCATCCAATACCCTTTGACATCTCTTATTTTTAGTGTTGCTGGATGTCAATGAACCTAGTTCTACAAACAAACCAAAGTTTACCTGATGTGGATGCCAGCTTAGTAAGCAACATCTCGACTATGAAACTTTTGCATGAAGATGGAGCCGTTCTACAAATAGTATTAGCCAGGCTCAACATCAGTGCTCATTTTAGTGTGAAAATGTTATTGTAAACTGAAGTATGACAGACCAACGGAAATGTTAAGCGTGAAATCCCAACAAATATGTTATTTCAAACAGAAGCGTGACAGACAAACGGAAATGTGCTTTCACACTGAAGCGTAACAGACTAACGAAAATGTCATTTCAAATTGAAACGTGACAGACCAACGAAAATCTTATTTCCAACAGAAGCGTGACAGACCAACAAAAATTTTATTTTAAACTAAAGCGTGACAGACAAACGAAATGTTATATTTAACAAAAGCGTGACAGGCCAACAAAAACGTTGTTTCAAACAGGAGCGTGACAGACCAACAAAAATGTTATTTCAAACAAAAGCGTGACAGACCAACAATGCTTCGACGTTACACTTTTAACTATTTCCGTTCAGTAATGTAAGTTTTACTTCAAATTAAAATGGAACACTATTCCATGTGTAATCGAACGTAGTTCATTGTATTGATCAATTTTCGAATTCCCATAGTGTTCGTAATCTTTCAACTGACAATCATTCCATCGCATTTTAACACTTATCCTCACATGGCTCTTAGTCTTGATAAATAGTACAAACCAACCAAATGACGGACAAAGCCTTACTATAGAGATGCAAAGACGCATTTAGAAAAAAAAACACACAAAAAAAACACAATCACGAAAGCACTAACTCCCTTCCCATCCTCCGCCTCTTCTCAACCGTCTTAGAGTACAAGATAATGAATTTCGTAAACAACACTAAGTATGTTTGTCGCTTCTTCTCTATAAGACGGCGCTGAATAATTTCCTTTCGTTCTTTTCTTAATTCTTCGCCAACGAGAAATACGTGAGATTGAATTATTGCTATTTTTCATTCTTTATTAAAGTGTCTCTTGCGATTTGTCTGTGGTGCGCAAGTAATTATTATAGATTTCCATCATTTTCCTTTAACTTTCTTTGCTTTCAGATTGCTTTAGCTTCCACACTTATAAAGAGCTTAGAATACCTAACTTCGTTGGTTAATAGAGTCATATATTACATATATTTATTAGCGATATAATTATTTAGTATAATTTTCTTAGTCATACAAACATTTTGGCTACACACATGAAAACATATTTCATATATCTGGAAATCAGCTAAACTTCCTGGAGCCAAGTTCTTAATGTGAAGGCCTCATATGTAGTCGAAATATTTTTTACAAATAAAAATTTATACTATATATAATCAAATAATAATTAATCATGTACACCTACAATGTTTCATGCTTACGCAATTATCAGTGTAGGGGTGACAATTTATGCCGGTCATGAGATTTGAATCCATTCAAGAAGCCACCTTTTGCTCCATTTGCTGAGCATCTACCTCAGGCCCATCAAACAATTAGCACGGGAATGATGGAATTAAGAACTATAAAACGCCGAATCCAGGAGAATACATTTTGAGAATCTAGAGTGTTCGCACGAGCGGAAGTCATGAACATTGCATAGACACTGGATGACTACCATAGTTATAATTCCACAGAGAGTGCCCATCCTTAAGTATTCTTAAAGAGGCTTGATAATTATAATTAAATAATAATTATTCTTTGATACCTACACACAAGTGTTTCATGCTTACGCAATCATCAGTGTAGAGGACGCAATTCCTGGCGGTCATGAGACTCGAACCAATCCATGAAGTAAATATTGAAGCGATAAAGAAAAAAGAAACGTTAAATACTTTACAAATTTATTAAATCATCAAGTGTTTAAGCAAGGAATTTAATACCTTTTATACATAGATTTTCAAAGAATATCTCTTCTCTTCAGAAGGAAAATAACAATACTTTTTTAATATATATATATATATATATATATATATATATATATATATATATATATATATATATATATACGTGCGTGTGTGTGCGTGTGTGTAAGAGGTAAACGAAATTATGGGATAATCATTTACATACGCTACAAGAATTCAACATAAACAACAAATTTGTGTACGATCGTTTTTAAGACAATATTAATTTTATTGATATCTCAATAAATCTCTCTCTCATTCTCTCTCTCTCTCTCTCTCTCTCTATATATATATATATATATATATATATATATATATATATATATATGTGTGTGTGTGTGTGTGTGTGTGTGTGTGTTATTTATTTATTTATTTATTTGTTTTTTTTTGCGATACGTTTGAATGAATTCAATTATTTATACGAAAGTGTATTTTTACCTAAATGCGAATTGGGAATAATTTCCCCTTTTACCAGTTTGGTACCCTCAAATGTGGAGTGGCATATATATTGTTTAAAATATAATTATCCACTGACACGTGTTTTGCCGTCTATAACTCATCAGAGTCGTAGACGACGAAACACGTGATCCAGCCACTCTGATGTCGTAGACGACGAAACGCATGTCAATGGATAATTATCATAAAATAATTAAACAATTCACTAGATGCCTCAACCCACTGTTTCCTTAAAGAATTTATTGTTTTATTCCGGTTTTGCATTTCTTTTGAAAGTCTGTTAATTTTTTTATTTTGATTTTTTTACACCAAAATATTGATATTTTTAAATATTAATATTTTTAAATATAATATTTTTTACATTTAACAGCACTATTTGCATAATGACATTCGAAGAAACTATAACTTTTAAATTTATAAATAATAACAGGTGAAGAGCTATAGCTAAATGTTCTCTATTCGGCGTAACTCTTGAGTTAAGGTAATGCTGTTTTACTGTCTTATTTAAAAACATTGGATGTAAATAGCTCAGAAAACTTTCAATAGTTTTAATACTTGCGGAACATAAAGAAACTTTAAATTCATAGAAACTGAATTTAACAAAGTAATTCATTAAAACGACCCAGGTGTTTTCTAAGCAATCGAAATGCATTGTTCTGGATTCAAGACAATAAAAATTTTTTTAGATCGGTATATTTTAGTATGCTGGCAAATTTAGTTCCCAGTAAAAATAATTGCATTCTAGTTGCATGCATTCGATGATAGTTAAAAACAAATGTACTAATTATTCACAACATATCAAGGCTAAAAGCCAATCGAGGATAAGAGCTAATGAGATTAATTGATCGTCCATTGAATGATGAAAAATCCTATGAAAGGATTGGAAATGAAGAATAAGATGAACAAAGTTTTTATTACTACTAAGTTCGGTTTATTACAAGTATTTGTTGACATTGGATTTGAAGATGTACATGCTGTAGTCTTCTGGGAAGCAGTCCCGTGGTAATGAGTTTCACAGACGCAAAGTGTTTTAGAAAGGAGACGTCCATAAAAATTCCTGAGACAGAAGAGAAAATCTTCTCTGTTTTGGCAGAACTCTTTCTCCAAATACAATAACATTAAGAAATGTTAAAAAAAGCGGTTGGATCAACATAAAGTGAGAGAAGCGAGAGATATACATAGATAGATTAGAGAAATGTTGGCGAGTTGTTCAGTTAATTATAAATTACAGCTAATTATAACATTTAAAACACAGTTATTTTTAAACATGACTCAATCTGAAAAACTAACACGTCACTCAATAAGTTCTGGCCATGGTGGCTAAGTGGTTAAGGCCACGAATTGAAAACGTGGGTGTGCCAAGTTCAAATCCAATTTGTTTCACAGAAACACTTTTATTAAATAAACACCTGACCTTTTGTCTAATATCTTGGGGAGGAAATAAATAAAATAATAAAACAGAAACTTTTAAGCAAAATTCGATTTAATTAATTAACATGGTCTCATTTTAGGGCAATCCTCTGATTTCAATATTTCTCTAACGATTTAATGCCTTTTTTTTTGTAGGAAAAAATGTATTTGACCTAAAAATATGCATCTCTTTCCTCGGAATATTCTTTTGAAATTTTCAAAGAGCCAGTAGTGGCTGGGGTTCAGATCTGAAGAATAGGACGTGTGCAGAAGCAATATGAACAGCAATACATATAGTTTTGCTATCATTGCAGTTCATGTGTGACATGGTGCATTGTCTTAGTGAAAGTGCACCTTTTCTCCTTTATGTGTTGACATGCTTTGGTGATTTCCTCTTTCAAAGACACCAATATTGCTATATAATATTCGTTGTTGATATTTCTATGTTTTACAAGGTAATCGATGAACAAAATACCTTGCACTTCCCAAAATACAAAGGTCAAAACCTTGTCTGCTGATATTTGCTGATGCTTGTATTACTAACCTTTGATTACTGTTGTCTTTTCAGCTGACTCAGAATAAAGTCATGGATCTATGTTTCATCTATTATTACATATTAATGTGAAAACTCATTTTTGTTGCATTGAAACGGTTGCAGACAATGCTTTGAACCTTCGACGCATTATTGCCTTGATTGATTGCGAGCACGTGCACATCCGCTTTGAACACAGTTTTCTAATTGATAAATTTCTAATTGATGAATACACTAACAATATTTTCAACTCTTCTGCTATCTCATGCGACTTCAATTTACAATTAATCAAAACGAGTTTGTGGATATGTTTTCATGTTTTCTGGGATAACTTTGGAATTTGCATGACCTAAGCATTCATTGATTCAGCATCATTTGTATCTGTACGACTGCGTTCAAAGTCAGCATATCAATTTTCAACCATAGTTTCAAAGAAGCAGAATCCAAAATAAAACTTACCAAGACATAGCTTTGCTTGAACAGTATTCTTATTTTTGCACCAGAAAAGAATGATTTATGAAAACATGGAATTCATATTTTTCCATTCATTTGAAAATTTGCAACAGTAGTTTAAATTAAACAACTAATAATCCGATTAGGCTCACATTTTAAAATATGCCATTTGAAGGTTAGTACTGTGTAAAAAAAATCATTTTTTTTTTATTAGTAGCAACATCTATATCTCAAACCCAGGACTTATTGAGCGTTGTGTTAAAATATACGCTAGCATATGTTTTGCATACTTAAAGTTTAGTAGCAGTAACATATTCTCTCTGGTCAGATATTTTGCTAGTATATATGATAAACGAATATATATATACCCCTCACCAAGGAGGAGGTAATGCATTAGGAGGATGCTATCATGGCAAACGGACATATAATGCACTATCCCCACTTGTAAAAAAAGAGATAACGCCAAGGAAGATGATGTAATAATAACAAAACAAATAATGAACTAACCTTTCAAAGGAAGAGGTATGCCTGGTGGGACGGTCTTGTGATAAAAGAACAGATACTACACTATACCCTCTCAAAAATAATAAGGTTATCCTTAGGATGATGGTATTATGACCACAGAACAGATCCTACACTACTCCTCCTGCCTGAAAACCAAACAGATACTAGACTACTTACCATGTTTAAAAAGAGGAGATAATGCCTGGGAGAGTGGTACTATGACAACAGAACAAATAATATCACCCTCTGCATTGAGCACTTCAAAATAGCACTGTAGTCTGAAATAGAATAGCAAACTGGATTAAGCATTAAAAAATAGTAATAGTACGGTACTAATGATCTATTATAATACATATGAAAAAAGCCTTCAGGGAAACTAATATTGATAACGTCACATGTATAATAATAATAATGATAATAATAATCATAATGAAGGATGAAAAGATCGAGGAGAGAAACCGCTAGCCAGACCTCCGCTGGATGAGTTCAAAGAAGACTGGGACCTTGGGGAGGCTTATTGCAACCAAAATTCCAGTGAAGACCAGTGGTCGCCGCTAACGAGAAACTGTTAAGCGACTTGTGTGATAATATAAATTCCTTTGCAAAGATTATTGAAAAAGGTGGAGAGTACTGGAAATTTGGGGAGACTTGTTGTCACTCAGACTCCAAGGAACACCAAAGTTGTTCTCAAAGAGCATTCTTTGGTGATGGCTTGTGTGACTACTCCTAGTGAGTAAATAATAATAATAATAATAATAATAACTAAACAGCCTCATGGAAAATGCATCAGAAGTAAAGCAAAAACATGGAAGGAATCAAAGAAACTGAAACTGCAAGAAATCTTGTAAACCGTGCTCTATCTAAAAAAAAAGCCTTAACAAATGCCACACAAAATTGTTTTGAAGGGTCAAGGACGATGGAAGGACTGAGGAGAGAAAGCACTAATCAGATCACCACTTGATTA